>NW_026866850.1:0-58568 GCF_026571515.1 Ruditapes philippinarum
GCCTTTTTCTTTACTTAAAAATTTTTACCTTTTAATCAAGGCACTAAGAATAGTCGAGCATTGCTGTCCTACCGACAGCTCTTGTTAGAAAATGTAAAAACAGTGTGATTATGTTGAAAAAAAAAAACAGACACAAAATCAAGTCTAAAATTTTCCCCATTGCTGTATGGACAAATGCATATCTACCAAGCAGCGTCTAACAAGACACTTTAGGAAGATATATCTCAATCGGTAGATGTGCAGTGCAAAAGAACCATAACTTTGCCTTCCCTAATTTTGGACTTATTGCCCTTTTTTCATTTTTATATGCCCGAAAGAATTTCGAATGTCGGGCATATTATGTTATACCCCCTGGCGTTCGTCTGTCCATCTGTCTATCCATCCCGACGAACATTTGATATTTATGAGTCCGTCCATCCCTTATCAATTTGGTTTTCAGAGCATAACTTAAGTTTCATTTGGCCTACAATATTCAAACTTCATAGGATGATTGTCCATATTAGGTAGAAGACCCCTATTGAATTTGGGGTCACAAGGTCAAAGGTCAAGGTCACTATCACCTTAAAACTGAAAACAGTTTCCAGGGCATAACTTAAGTTCTGTTTGGCCCAGTGTTTAAACTTCATAGGATGATTGTCCATATTGGGTAGAATACCCCTATTGACTTTTGGGTCACAAGGTCAAAGGTCAAGGTCACTATTACTTTAAAACTGAAAACAGTATCCTGTGCTTTACTTAAGGTCTATTTGTCCAACAATATTCAAATTTCATAGAATGATTGTCCATATTTGGTAGAAGACCCCTATTTATTTTGGGGTCACAAGGTCCAAGGTCAAGGTCACTATTACCTTAAAACTGAAAACAGTTTCCGGAGCATAACTTAAGTTCCATTTGGCCCACAATGTTCAAACTTCATAGGATGATTGTCCATATTAGGTAGAAGACCCCTATTGATTTTGGGTCAAAGGTGAAGGTCACTATTACTTTAAAACTGAAAACAGTTTCTGGGGCATTACTAAAGGTTTATTTGTCCCACAATATTCAAACTTCATAGGATGATTGTCCATATTGGGTAGTAGACCCCTATTGATTTTGGGTCAAAGGTCAAAGTCACTATTACTTTTAAACTGAAAACAGTTTCCGGAGCATAACTTAAGGTTCATTTGGCCCACAGTATTCAAACTTCATAGGATGATTTTTCATATTGGAAAGAAGACCCCTATTGATTTTGGGGTCACAAGGTCAAAGTTAAAGGTCACTAGTACTTTAAAACTGAAAACAGTTTCCAGAACATAACTTAATTTCTATTTGGCCCGTAGTGTTCAAACTTCATACAATGTAGGATGATTGTCCGTATTTGATAGGAGACCCCTATTGATTTTGGGGTCACAAGGACTAAGTTCAAGGTCGCTATTACTTTAAAACTGAAAACAGTTTGCAGAGCATACCTTAAGTTCAATTTGGCCCACAATATTCAAACTTTATAGGAGGATTGCTATTTTAAGGAGGTAATACTTTATCTAATTTATGTAATGTCTTCATCCTTACTAAAAAAAACACTTTCAGGCATATAATGCTCCGCCTAGTGGTGCTCTTGTTACACTTTGAACTTTGTCCGGGGCATAACTCTGACAATACAAGAGGTATTCTTTTGTGTGTCCAAAACCTTTTCGGGGAGCATTGACCCGTTCAGCCGGTTCTTGTTTTCATTTGTTTATCAAATTATAATGTATTCAGATTGCACTTTTGTTGTAGCATAAGCTGGAAAGGTGGTAATCTACATTTCTCAATACAAGCATACAATAATTTCCATTGGTCAGTTTGCAACAAGACATTCAACCACTCAACCACTGGTCACTCTAACTCATGCGGCTTATTCAGTTATAACTTGTAGACAAAACTTTATTTTCAAGATTTGTATATTTTTCAGGTGAAACAAAGATCACTGCTACAGTTCTTATGGAGAAGGTTTTAGAGGTTGAGGAATCAGAGGATTGCTCACAGACTGCACCACAAGCTACTGCTACAACAACAAGCTCAGCAACAGCAGCACAAGCCAACACTGAAACAGATAAAGAAGTGACAAAGCCTGAAGAAAGTAAAGAAGCTACAACTAAGAGTAAGGCAGAACAGAAGACAGGGAAATTTGATACATCTAAAGGAAACAAAAGCAAAGGTATTGTTTGTTTGAACAAAATTTTAAGGAGACATATTGTTTTTGACTTCGCCATCTGTCCGTTCTTTTCTTCTACATTAGGCTTGTCCTGCTTTCATATGTCAAACTACTGGTGGGATTTCAAACAAACTTTACAGGAGTGATCAGTACCATCCCTAGTTGTGCACGCCACCGGCAGGTTCTGCATCGCTGCACAATATGGCCCCAGAGCTAAAAATAGAAAAATCTTGTCTGGCTTTAACAGGTCAAACTTATGTTGGGATTTTAACCAAACTTTACAGGAGTGATCAGTACCATCCATAGTTGTGCACACCACCGGCACGTTCCGCTTCAATGCTCAAAATGGATGCCAGAGCTAGAAATAGAAAAATCTTGTTCGACTTTCTGGCTTTACAGGAGTGATCAGTATCATCCCTAGTTGTGCACCTACGTTATACATATTTTTAGCTCACCTGTCACAAAGTGACAGGGTGAGCTTTTGTGATCGCTTTTCGTCCGGCGCCTGTTCGTCCGTCTGTCGTCCATAAACTTTTACTTTAACCTTTTCCCTTATAGAAGCGAGAATCGCCGTCTTTTACCATTCCCTGATAGAAGCGAGAATCGACGGCTTTATCGATTACCGCATGTAAGCGAGAATCGCCGACATGCGTGATCTCAATGGAAGCGACTTTCGCCGACTTCAATATTTACCTGTCCAAAAATCAACAATTTTCCCGGAAAATAGACCTGTAAATTGTGTTATCGTAAAGATCAACATTTCATGAGGGGATTCCGTGCATAAAATTATGGTGTTACTATTTAAAGTTTTTGTATAATTAGCGACCAACCAGGTGAGGGGTTTTCCTTACGTCACGCAGTTAATGAGTGCGCGGGTCAATGAAATAAATATAGAACGTATCGTAAGACAGGAACAAAAGTGTCTAAAAATAGCATCTAATGAATAAATAGTATTTATATGATCACGGGTCGTTCACGTGCCAGGCATGGTATAATGGATTTGATGTTTGTTTTGGTTTATGATAGCTGACATGTGTATATACACGGATTAATTAACGTCCTGACTAGGGGTATCTCTCTGGCCCCTGCAATAAAATATTTCCGGTAGCAGCGGCGATTTTTTTAAGAAAATGACCGACAAAGAAATGTTTAATAGTTTAAATTCTTTCATGTGCGCTATTGTTTTCATAACAGACACAGCATGGGGCCGTGTATTATACGACATGATAAAATCATATCCCATATATCATCTTTGATGTCGGCAACATGAAAATGCCGAAAAGGCCGTGGAACTCGAGGATGTCTTTCCTTTATCATCATTTGATCTAAATTAGATCGATAAATGATAAAATTTAATTAAATTAATAATTCATGAAGAAAATATATGACCATGACAGCAGAAATTCTGAAATGTTTCATTCAACAGTTATATACATGTATTACAGAAATGACAGTTACTACAGTATTATGAAATAAATTATAAAAAAAACTGATAAAATAAATAAAAAAAAACAAAGTGAGATTTCTTTTTACTGGTATTAAAAAGGTAAAAAAAGAACTTGTTGTTATTTATTTCACTAAAAATGAATGCTGCATAAACCAAAAAAATTAATAATAAATTAGCCATATTTCCCTAATGAGAGAAAAATTATACATCATTTTATTGTTTATAACTACTGTAATTATACTGTTATAAAGCCCACAAATATAAAATTTATACCAATGGAAAGATAATTCAAATCTCTACAAATCTTACATTGACATATATATTGTCAAACTTGTAATTAAACCATTAAACATTAGTTAAAACACATAAGTAGCCTAATTTATCTGAAACGATGGAGAAAAAAACACCATCAAGTATATAGTTTATTACTTTATAACTCATGTAGACATATTTGTATAAACCCAACAAATATGATATTTATACCATTGGAAAGGTATTTCAATTCTCTACAAACTTTTTATTGATACAAAAATTGTCAAAACACAACTTAATACTTTATTTTCCAGTTAAAGTATATAGGTATCTAATTTGCCAATTTTTACCTATAATTTATCATACCCTATATGGAGATAGTGTGTGACTCCTTATCAGTAGGATATTGATTATTGATTATCTATCTGGCTACTGTATTATGGGGTGTAAAGCAGTAAATTAAGGGGGCTGTATCAGGGAAAAGGTTAAATGACATCTCCTCATAAACCACTAGGCCAGTTTCATCCAAACTTCACAGGAATGTTCCTTTGGTGGTCACCTTTAAAATTGTTCAAAGAATTTTATTCCATGCAGAACTGTGGTTGCCATGGCAACCGAAAGAAAAAAACTTTAAATATCTTCTTTTAAAAAACCCAAAGAGCTAGAGCTTAGATATTTGACATGAAACATCTTCTAGTGAGTGTCTACCAAGTTTATTCAAATAAAATCCCTGGGGTCAAAATTGGCCCCGCCCCAGGGGGTCATTGATTCTCCCTATATGCATATAGTAAAAACTTAAAAAATCTTCTTATAAAGAACCCAAAGAGCTAGAGCTAAGATGTTTAGTCAGGATGGTTGTTTTGATGATTTCTAGGTCAAGTTTGAAGATGGGTCATATCCGGTCAAAAACTAGGTCACAGGAGCTAAAAATAGAAAAAGGTTGTTAACACTCTAGTTGCTGCAGTTTTGATGCAAATATTCTGAAAATTTGTCAGGAAGGTAGTTTTGATGATTTCTAGGTCAAGTTCGAAGATGTGTCATCTTCAGTCAGAAACCAGGTCACAGAAGCTAAAAATAGAAAAATCTTTTTTATACTCTAGTGGCTGCAGTTTTGATCCAAATATCCTGGAAATTTGTCAGGAAGGTTTTTTTGATGATTTCTAGATAAAGTTTTAATATGGGTCGTCTCCAGTCAAAAATTAGGTCACATTGCCCAAATATGGAAAACCCTTTTAACACACTAGAGGTCACATTTTTTACTCAACTGTCATCAAAATTGGCCAGGATGCTTGTCTAAGACATTGGTTGGATGCGGTTGATGGGTCAGGGGAGCGATCCAGGGCCATCATGGCCCTCTTGTTTTAATTATTGCCCTTAAGCGGCGTTTATAAATAACCTATATTTAAGAAGAAAATGCCCAAGTGACAGCTTGGCTGTTCACAATGCAACACATCCGACTCGCGGAGTTCTAGTTCATTTGATGGAATATATAGTGAACAATTCTTTCTGTGTACAACTTCTCTTTTCACTCTCAAGGGAATAAGATATTTTAATTAAACTTAATGTATAGCAAGCATATGAAAAGACCTTACTTTGGATTGCTATTGGACCCCTAAGGGTCAAGGTCATTGTTACTAAAAAATAGAAAATCAGTTTCAGGTCAATAACTTGAGTTTGAAATGAAATATTTCAATAAAACTTTGTGTATAGCGAGGTGATGTAAAGACCTCGCTTACGGTTGCTTTTGGGTTTCTGGTTCAAGGTCAAGATCATTGTTACAAAGAATAGGAAATCAGTTTTGGTTCAATAACTAGAGTTTGAACTGAACTATTTCGATGAAATTTGGTGTTAAGCAAGGTTATGTAAAGACATCGCTTACAATTGCTTTTGGGTCTCCTTGGTCAAGCTCATTGTCACTAAAAATAGAAAATAAGTTTCTGGACTTTGTGTCCAGTCATGAATTACAGGATTTAAAAAATGCATTGGTAGACATGACCTTGTAAACTTTTCATTAGATATTTAAACCATTGCACCTTTCATATGTGACTCAGTGACCTATATTCTGTATTGTAAATATTACCTTTCTAGTAAATGGATCAATAGATGAGTGATTTAGGCTGATCATGACCTTTTTCTTTCAGTTATTGATCATGCTCCATCTGATACAAGTAAAAAGATACACAAAGAAGGTTAAAATCAAATTATTGTTTTATGAGAAAAAAGTGTCTTGTCAGTTATTTTTTGATCGTTGTTGAATCTTTGTTAAGATTGTTTAAGAAATTTGTATTTTAAGAAAGATATCTTCAAGGATGTGACTCTATTTTCATAAAAGTGTTCTACTTTCTCACAGTAAATCCTTTGGTATTATAGGTCATCTTAACCCATTACTTCATGAGCATTTTGTGAAAAATGGCTGTTTTCATTGAAAAGTCTCTTGTTACAAGTTCAAATTGCTATAAAACTATAAAAACTGCTTCAATACTAATGAAACATGGCACAAATGTTGACTGGACTATTGCCTTTGTAACAACATGCTCAGTAGAGTTGGGTACCGCCAGAAAGAAAATACCACGGTATACCACGTTTTTTTCCTAAAAACCACGGTATAAACTGCGGTAGATCACGTATTTTTATTGTACGCTATAGGTTAATTTTTGGCCGGGTTGCACATGTGCAAACCTGGGTTATAGTATGGTGAATGTTGGGCGGCGGGCAGTTTTCTCAGCAACTACTTATCACAGCCTTTTAATATTTTGTATTCAGCATCAACACATGGTCCCATACTGTGGGATTTGATTTCAGGTCTGTCGCACATCTACTTCCTGTTTGCTGACCTAGTTAAATTTTCAACATTAATGGTCAATAGCAGGAAATTTTCGTAACAGTTTTCTCAGCAACTACTTATCACAGCCTCTTGATATTTGGCATACAGCATAGACACATGGTCCCATACGGTGGGATTTAGTTTCAGGTCTGTTGCTCATCCACTTCCTGTTTATCCACTTAGTTAAATTAGTAAGATTTTTCGACATTGATGGTCAATGGTAGGAAATTTTTGTAAGAGTTTTCTCAGCAACTACTTATCACAGCCTCTTGATATTTGGCATGTAGCATTGACACATGGTCTCATACCGTGGGAATTGATTTCAGGTCTGTCGCTCATCCACTTCCTGTTTATTCACTTAGTTAAATTAGTTAAATTTTTTGACAATAATGGTCAATGGTAGGAATTTTTTTTAAAAGTTTTCTCAGCAACTACTTATCACAGCCTCTTGATATTTGGCAAACAGCATTGACACATGGTCCCATACTGTGGGATTTGATTTCAGGTCTGTCGCTCATCCACTTCCTGTTTATCCACTTAGTTATATTAGTTAAAATTTTCGACATTAATGGTCAATGGTAGGAAATTTTCGTAACAGTTTTCTCAGCAACTACTTATCACAGCCTCTTGATATTTGGCATGCAGCATTTACACATGGTCCCATACCGTGGGATTTGATTTCAGGTCTGTTGGTCATCCACTTCCTGTTCACATTAATGGTCAATGGTAGGAAATTTTCGTTACATTTTTCTCAAAAACTACTAATCACAGCCTCTTGATATTTTGCATACAGCATTGACACATGGTCCCATACAGTGGGATTCGATTTTAGATGTGTAGCTAAACCACTTCCTGTTTACCCACTGAATTAAATTTTCAACATTAATGGGTCAATGGTAAATTCTTTTTGTAACATCACAGCCTCATGATATTTGGTGTACAAATTCAACCCGGCCTTTTCTGTCTTTGACCCATTTTTATCTCTAAAATAAGTATCAAGGTAGGCTGGTATAGAATTTCAAATATTAAATTTAAGCAGATCTATAAAATACAGATTAATCAAAGCATCATTTAACTTTTTTTCAATCAGGTACTTTCGCATGTTGACAATCATAAATTAATTGATGGATCAGTTCTTGTTTTGTTAACCAGGTTTTCAACGAAAACCGGGTTATTGTAATGCCGAAGTCGGCGGGCGGGCGGGCGTCAACTTTTGGTTTCCGCTCAATAACTTTAGTTTGCTTTGGCCTATTGACACCAAACTTGGTGTATGGATAGCTTATATCAAGAGGCAGCTTGGATTGCTACCCAGGTGTCTGTGATCAAGGTCAAGGTCACTGTTACTAAAAATAGAAATTCAGTTCCGCTCAATAACTTTAGTTTGCTTTGACCTATTGACACCAAAAACTTGTGTATGGATAGCTTATATCAAGAGGCAGCTTGGGATTGCTACCCAGGTGTCTGTGATCAAGGTCAAGGTCACTGTTACTAAAAATAGAAATTCAGTTTCCGCTCAATAACTTGAGTTTGCTTTGGCCTATTGACACCAAACTTGGTGTATGGATAGCTTATATCAAGAGGCAACTTGGGATTGCTATCCAGGTGTCTGTGATTAAGGTGCTTACAATAGAATTTTCAGCTTCTACTCATTAACTTCAGTGTACTTTGACCTATTGATTGCTGTCACATCAAAATTTGGTCGTTGAAAACCTGGTTTTCGTCGCATTGCGGCGCTTCTTGTTTTTTTATTATTATGCCCCCCTTCGAAGAAGAGGGGGTATATTGTTTTGCTAATGTCGCTCTGTCTGTCGGTCTGTCCGTCGGTAGACCACATGGTGTCCGCTGATTATCTTGAAAAGTATTTATCACAAAGTCTTCATATTTCACATAGTGATTGGTCATAACTAGTAGATGACCCCTATTGATTTTGGGGTCACTAGGTCAAAGGTCAAGGTCACAGGGACCTTAAAATGTCAAAATGGTTTCCACTGATTATCTTGAAAAGTATTTATCACAAAGTCTTCATATTTCACATAGTGATTGGTCATAACTGGTAGACGACCCCTATTGATATTGGGGTCACTAGGTCAAAGGTCAAGGTCACAGGGACCTTAAAATGTCAAAATGGTTTCCACTGATTATCTTGAAAAGTATTTATCACAAAGTCTTCATATTTCACATAGTGATTGGTCATAACTGGTAGATGACCCCTATTGATTTTGGGGTCACTAGGTCTAAGGTCAAGGTCACAGGGACCTTAAATGTCAAAATGGTTTCTGCTGATTATCTTGAAAAGTATGTATCACAAAGTCTTCATATTTCACACAAAGATTGGTCATCACTAGTTGATGACTTCTATTGATTTTGGGGTCACTATGTCAAAGGTCAAGGTCACAGGGGCCTTAAATGTCAAAATGGTTTCTGCTGATTATCTTGAAAAGTATGTATCACAAAGTCTTCATATTTCACAAAGTGATTGGTCATCACTAGTAGATGACCCCTATTGATTTTGGGGTCACTAGGTCAAAGGTCAAGGCCACAGGGACCTTTAAATGTCAAAATGGTTTCTACTGATTATCTTGAAAAGTATTTATCACAAAGTCTTCATATTTCACATAGTGATTGGTCATAACTAGTAGATGACACCTATTGATTTTGGGGTCACTAGGTCAAAGGTCAAGGTCACAGGGACCTTAAATGTCAAAATAATTTCCGCTGATTATCTTGAAAAGTATGTATCACAAAGTCTTCATATTTCACACAAAGATTGGTCATCACTAGTAGATGACCCCTATTGATTTTGGGGTCACTATGTCAAAGGTCAAGGTCACAGGGGCCTAAAATGTCAAAATGGTTTCCGCTGATTATCTTGAAAAGTGTGTATCACAAAGTCTTCATATTTCACATAGTGATTGGTCATAACAAGTAAATGACCCCTATTCATTTTGGGGTCACTAGGTCAAAGGTCAAGGTCACAGGGGCCTTAAATGTCAAAAGGGTTTTCGTTGATTTTTATGCCCCCGCCATGTAATGGCCGGGGCATATAGTGTTACCCTGTTCCGTCATTCCATCCTTCCGTCCTTCCATCCTTCCGTCATTCTGTCATTCCGTCATCATCAGTTTCTGTTCATTATCTTATGAACGGTTGCACACAATCCAACTCAAATTTGACATATGGATATGTCATGAGAAAATACAGGTCAAGTTCGAGTTTGGTCATGGTTCGATGATTTTTGGTAGAGTTATGCCCCTTTTACTTTGAAAATAATATGAAATTTCAGTTTCCGTTCATTATCTCCCCAACGGTACAACACATTCAACTCAAACTTGACATATGGATATGTCATGAGAAAATACAGGTCAAGTTCGAATTTGGTCATGGTTCGATGATTTTTGGCAGAGTTATGCCCCTTTTACTTTGAAAATAATATGAAATTTTCAGTTTCCGTTCATTATCTCCCCAACGGTACAACACATTCAACTCAAACTTAACACATGGATATATCCTGAGAAAATACAGGTCAAGTTCGAATTTGGTCATGGTTCGATGATTTTTGGCAGAGTTATGCCTCTTTTACTTTGAAAATAATATGAAATTTTCAGTTTCCATTCATTATCTCCCCAAAGGTACAACACATTCAACTCAAACTTGACATATGGATGCGTCAAAGGAATGCGCAGGTCAAGTTCAAATTTGGTTATGGTTCAATGACTTTTGGCAGAGTTATGCCCCTTTCACTTTGAAAACAATATGAAATTTACAGTTTCTGTTCATTATCTACCCAATTAAACATCACATTCAACTCAAATTTGACATATGGATATGTTTTTGGAATGCCCAGGCCAAGTTCGAATTTGGTCATGGTTCAATGATTTTTGGCAGAGTAATGCCCCTTTCACTTTGAAAATAATATGAAATTTACAGTTTCTGTTCATTATCTACCCAACAGTGTTACATATTCAACTTAAATTTGACATATGGATATCTCAAAGGAATGGGCAGGTCAAGTTGGAATTTGGTCATGGTTTGATGATTTTTTGGCAGAGTTATGTCCCTTTCACTTTGAAAATATTATAGATACATCTTAGGAATAAGCAGTTTAAGTTTGAATTTGGTCGTGGTTCAATGGTTTTAGACAAACTTATCTTTCCTGAATGTTGGAAAAATTTTGAACTTTCAGTTTCAGCACTCGTACTTTAAGCCATTATTTTGGCTACAAATATGCAATATGCTATTTTTAAAAGGTTAAGACTTAATAATTTCAGTGCCTTGAACATTGTATGAAAATGGTTTGTGTTAACATTGAAAAGTTTTAAGGGCTTTGAACTAAAATGAAAAAAATAATTAATGCACCATCTGAAATTTTGGCTTCATGCGGGGGCATCCAGGGCATGATGACACATTTCTAGTTCCATATTTGAACACTTCCATGTACCCATTTTTGGCAAGTTTCTGTAATAAAATTACCAATTATGTGAGTCAATGGCTAGAAAGTGGGGTATATGTGTCGTTCGACATTCTTGTTTCATATTGGTCTCTTTCAACATTTAACAACTGTTTTATAAATTGCATAGTTAAAATGGAAAAATAAATTTTTTTTATTGCTTATTGATTAATAAAATAATAGGTCAAATGCACATTAGCCGATGACATATATTTATTTGTCGGTTAATTTTATAACAGAATCCCAGCTGCTATTGAAATTTTTTATTGCAAGAGCTAAGTATTTAATTAATCTGTGTCAGAAACCAAAACAAACATGTACCCCAAAAGCAAATTTAAATCATCACATAGAAAACAGCTGACTATACTGCTTAATTAATATTCATTAGTTGAACGAACATTACTTTTAATCCAGTTTCTACGCCGTTCTATAATTAGTTAATTGCCATGCGCATGCAGTAAGTGTGTGACGTAAGGAAAACCACTAGCCTGATTGGTCGCTATTTATATAACTACTTAAAATAGTAACACCCTAATTTTATGCAAGGAATGCCCTCATGAATGATCAATATTTACGATTAGTTTTCGTATCAAATAAGCGATATTTGGAAAAGTAAATGTAAGTCGACAATTCTTGCTTCTTCAACTGAGATCATGCAAGTCGACAATTCTGGCTTACACGCGGTAATCGATAAAGCATTCAATTTTTCGCTAAGAACTATCGAAGAATGATAACAGTCGGCAAAAGTTGTTTACAAAAAGGTTAATTCAAAGAAATATTGACATATACAACAGGAAAAGTTATTTAATTTAGTACATTTTACGGATCTGTAATTGCTTTAAATTAGAGCTAAAAGTACCAGTTTTCCAGGTCTGTACCGCGGTACGTACCACAGATGTCTTGGACCATGGTTTACCGGTATACAAGTTAAACCGCGCACCTCTAATGCTCAAGCTTAAATTTCCTGTTACCATGCAACAAGGGGACATCTCAAAATAGCCTTAAATCACTATTTTGCGTTGATTTTTGTGCCCCCACGTTAGTGGCGGGCATTTAGATTTACCATTATCCAGCCGTCCATCTTTGAATCCGTCCATCCGTTCTTTTTTGTGTCGCACGTAACTCAAAAAGTATTTGGCCTAGAGTCATGAAACTTTACAGGAATGTTGATCAGCATGTGTAGTAGTGCACCTGGGTATTTTCTTCTGGATTTATTTAGTATTTTTAGAGTTATTGCCCTTGACTTAGTAAAATTTTGCAATTTTCAACTTGTGTCGCATGTAACTCAAAACGTATTTGACATAGAGTCATGAAACTTTACCTTATTAGCCTCTCACAAGTCAAAAATTTTCCTAGGGATGAGGGGGACTGCCGCCTCCTTCAAACCCCCAAACAGAATGGGGCGCAACCCCCTGATGTATTTTTTGGTTGGGGGGCTGTGCCTAAAAAGTGGTAACTTTTTAGCTAACCTGTCACAAAGTGACAGGGTGAGCTTTTGTAATCGCTTTTTGTCCGGCGTCCGTAAACTTTTACTTTAAATGACATCTCCTCATAAACCACTTAGCCAATTTCATCCAAACTTCACAGGAATGTTCCTTTGGTGGTCACCTTTGAAAATTGTGCAAAGAATTTAATTCTATGCAGAACTCTGGTTGCCATGGCAACCAAAAGAAAAAACTTTAAATATCTTCTTCTAAAAAACCCGTTGAGCTAGAGCTAAGATTTTTGGCATGAAACATCTTCTAGTGAGTGTCTACCAAATCTGTTCACCTAAAAGCCCTTGGGTCAAAATTGGCACCGCCCCAGGGGGTCATTGATTTTCCCTATATGCATATAGTTAAAACTTAAAAAATCTTCTTTTAAAGAACCCAAAGAGCTAGAGCTAAGATACTTAGCATGAAACATCTTCTAATGGGTGTCTACCAAGTTTGTTCAAATAAAAGCCCTGGGGTCAAAATTGGCCCCGCCCCAGGGGGTCATTGATTTTCCCTATATGCAAATAATAAAAACTTAAAAATCTTCTATTCAAAATCTCAAAGAGCTAGAGCTAAGATATTTAGCATGAAACATCTTCTAATCGGTGTCTACCAAGTTTGTTCAAATAAAAGCCCCAGGGTCAAAATTGGCCCCGCCCTAGGGGGTCATTGATTTTCCCTATATGCATATAGTAAAAACTTAAAAACTTCTTTTAAAGAACCCAAAGAGCTAGAGCTAAGATATTTAGCATGAAACATGTTCTAATGAATGTCTACCAAGTTTGTTCAAATAAGAGCCCTGGGGTCAAAATTGGCCCTGACCTTGGGGTCATTGATTTTTCTTATATGTGTATAGCAAAAACTTAAAAAACTTCTTTGGAAAAAAACAAATAGCTAGAGTTTAGATACTAAGCATGAAACATCTTCTAGTGAGTGTCTACCAAGTTTGCTCAAATAAAAGCCCTGGGGTCAAAATTGGCCCCGCCCCGGGGGACATTGATTTTCCTTATATGTGTATAGCAAAAACTTAAAAATCTTGTTTGAAAAAACCCGAATAGCTAGAGTTTAGATATTAAGCATGAAACATTTTCTAGTAAGTGTCTACAAAGATTGTTCAAATAAAAGCCCTTGGGTTAAAACTGGCCCTGCGCCAGGTGTGTCATTGTTTTTAACTATATGTGTAAAAAAAACTTTAAAAAATCTTCTTTGAAAAACCCAACGAGCTAGACCTTAGATGTTTGGCATGAAACATCATCTAATGGGTGTTTGCCAAGTTTGTTCAAATAAAAGCCCCGGGGTTTAAACTGGTCCGCTCCGGGGGCCTATATACAGGTGAGCGACTTCAGGGCCATCATGGCCCTCTTGTTTTAACAACATTTCTCAAACGAAAACATGTGTTTGGGGCCCAAACAGGACATTTTTTTCAAATTTTGAGGCTTAAAAGGGGGGGGGGGGGTCGAAAGTGCATTGTTTCGTGTATATATGAGGTAAAGGGTTATTAATGAAAATATTTCAAATACAAATTACAACAGACTGTACAATGATTAATTTTTCTTTATCATTTTTCTTGTAATTAAATATTCATTGAAATGTAGAAGTTTCCTTTTTATGTAGTGATAATAACTTTATTCCAGCTCATGTTGAAGGAAAAGTTAAACTTGGTGATACAGAGATGGAACCTGAACCTGATGAAAATTTGATTATGCAGTGTCAAAAATGCCAACAGGTTGATACTTTGGAAGCACTTTTAGACGACGATACTGAGAAAGATTCTTTCCTAGATCAGCCTACTGTATGTTTGGAACACCCAGACACTAAAGAATCCATGGAGCATTTAAAAATCATTGAAGAAGATGTAGAAGATCCAGTTATAGAAACTATAGAGAATATACAAAGTATCTTGAATGAATTAACTGAAAATTTAAATAAAAATGTGTGTGCAGAAGCTAAAATCCAGAGCAATTTGAATGAATTAGAAACATCTTTAAAGGTTTCTCCTGGTTTGAAGATGATAACACCACAAGAAAAAACTTGGTTAAACTTAAACAATTTAGGATGTTTCTTTAGAAAGCAATTGAACTCATTTTTTGAACATTTTCTAAAATACCAAAAATATGTTTTTAATCCAGTTCATTTGAGACCAGAGAAACCAGTGTTATTTGTGTGTCCATATATATATAATGGTCCTGTGTTGGTAATTCCTTGGTGTATGATGAATGAGATTTACAGACTTCTTAGTCTCAGAAATGCAAACATTGAGTCTGAACATCCCATTACAACACGGCTAGCTAGCGATGGATTTTTTAGTGATAATAGTGGGATTGTTTCTTGTGTTTTCTGTGGCAGTATCATATGTGATAACCTTTTTTTGTCACAATCCCATGAAGAACTTACCACTTTCTTGGACAGTCATTGTATACAGTGCATGCTTTTAAGAAGAAATAATATACCATTGGACAATTATGGTAGTCATTTTAATTTGGCAGATCTAATGGCCTCAAGCGATATGCAGTTGATTTATTTAGTGCCTTCTGGAAGCTCGCATCCTGCACATGGAGCCAGGTATACTTGTCCAATGGCTAGATGGTTTCATGATCATTTTCAAGAAATAGTGCCTTCTGGGAGGCGTCTTCCTCAAGCATCATCAGCTGGACTACCACAACCTGATCTTACTCAAGCTGTGATTGTTCAACAAGGACCAATACCTAGTGATGGACAGTCTGTAACCAGTGGAAACATCCCGGCTGTATCACCTTCAACGGTTGAGCAAGCTGTTGTACCTGCCAGTAGAACAATTGCCTCAGCTGTAATACCAAGGAGTTATGTTAATCCTCCCCCTCAGTCATGTCACATGGCTGAGGGGGAGTCACCGCAACAGATGGAGGAAATAAATGGTGACATGGCTGAGGGGGAGTCACAGCAACAGATGGAGGAAATCAGTGAGGAGCAACCCCTAAATGGTATAGGAACTGGGGCTGGAGAAGAAATTATTAGAGGAGAGTTATCTAGCAATAGTGATGCGCATGTTGGAGTGGAGGACAACACTCGTGTTGATGTTGGAAGACAGTTACCTGAACCAAGAGTGGAAGGAAATTTTGATTTTGCAGAAAAGGTATGATATTATTTTCCAATAACTCATTGTTGTAACTAGTTTTCTGTGCTGCTGCTTAATTTATTTTCAATTCATTTTAAATACAATATATTCTAATATTTTTCATTTAGATTTAATGTATGTTGATTTAATACTTTATCTGATATATAGTGTAGCAATTTTATTTAAAGTTATTGTAGTTTAATCATGTGGCAAAATATTTAAATTCTCCTCTAAATTGTAAGTGTTTACATACACATTGATTCAATAAATATAATTTTTCTCTCTTTTTTTTCTCCCAATCATGTAGGACTTGATTATTTGATTACTGTTTCCCTTTCATGTACTGATGCAGACAGGAACAAACAGGGCTGAGGAAGACAATCGGATCATAACTGACATTTGTAGAGATCGTAAGATAATTCTTTGTTATCACAATGTTAACAACGACAAAATTACAAAAACTTTAGAAATTGAGAGTCTTGATATTCTTCATTTTTAGAGACTGGATATTTTAAAATTTGATCTCTAATTTTACTATTCTTAGCAAATTTTGCTGCTTGAACCAGATTTTTCTACTTTTAGTTGAAACTGACAGTTGTTGATGCATTTTTTAGCTCATCTGTCACAAAGTGACAGGGTGAGCTTTTGTGATCGCTTTTCGTCCGGCGTCCGTCCGTCCGTTAACTTTTACTTTCACCTTTAAATATTGTTCAAAGAATTTAATTCCATGCAGAACTCTGGTTGCCATGGCAACCGAAAGAAAAAACTTTAAATATCTTCTTTTAAAAAACCATAAGAGCTAGAGCTTAGATATTTGGCATGAAACATCTTCTAGTGAGTGTCTACCAAGTTTGTTCAAATAAAAGCCCTGGGGTCAAAATTGGCCCCGCCTTGGGGGGTCATTGATTTTCCCTATATGCATATAGTAAAAACTTAAAAAATCTTCTTTTAAAGAACCCAAAGAGCTAGAGCTAAGATATTTAGCATGAAATATGTTCTAATGGGTGTCTACCAAGTTTGTTCAAATGAAAGCCCTGGGGTCAAAATTGGCCCTGCCCCGGGGGGGTCATTGATTTTCCCTATATGCATATAGTAAAAACTTAAAAAATCTTCTTTTAAAGAACTCAAAGAGCTATGGCTAAGATATTGAGCATCAAACATGTTCTAATAGGTGTCTACCAAGTTTGTTCAAATAAAGCCCTGGGGTCAAAATTGGCCCCTCCCCAGGGGGTCATTGATTTTCCCTATATGCATATAGTAAAAACTTAAAAAATCTTCTTTTAAAAAACCAACAGAGTTAGAGCTAAGATATTTAGCATGAAACATGTTCTAATAAGTGTCTACCAAGTTTGTTCAAATAAAAGGCCTGGGGTCAAAATTGGCCCGCCCTGGGGGTCATTGATTTTCCCTTTATGCATATAGTAAAACCTTAAAAAATCTTCTTTTAAAGAACTCAAAGAGCTATGGCTAAGATATTGAGCATCAAACATGTTCTTATAGGTGTCTACCAAGTTTGTTCAAATAAAGCCCTGGGGTCAAAATTGGCCCCGCCCCAGGGAGTCATTGATTTTCCCTATATGCATATAGTAAAAACTAAAAAAATCTTCTTTGAAAAAACCCAAATAGCTAGAGTTAAGATATTAAGCATGACACATCTTTTAGTGAGTGTCTACAAAGTTTGTTCAAATAAAAGACCTGGGGTCAAAATTGGCCCCGCTCCGGGGGTCATTGATTTTCTTTATATGTGTTTAGCAAAAACTTAAAATCTTCTTTGAAAAAACCCAAATAGCTAGAGTTTAGATATTAAGCATGAAACATCTTCTAGTAAGTGTCTACAAAGTTTGTTCAAATAAAAGCCCTGGCCCGGCCCCAGGGGTGTCATTGTTTTTAACTATATGTGTATAGTAAAAACTTTAAAAAAATCTTCTTTTAAAAAGCCCCATGAGCTAGAGCTTAGATGTTTAGCATAAAACATCTTCTTATGGGTGTCTACCAAGTTTGTGCAAATAAAAGCCCTTGGGTTAAATTGGCCCTGCAACGTTTGGGGGGGGATGGGTTGGGGGGGGGGGGCTATATACAGGTGAGCGATCTAGGGCCATCATGGCCCTCTTGTTAAAATATATTTCAGGCTTTATTTTGTGAATATCAAGACTTCTTTAGGTGCTGTGACTGTAGAAATACATCCCATAAATTGTAAAAGCACATGTGCAAAAGTCCAGTAAATTTTAACTTGACCTATTGTATGAAAAAATTAGAGCTTTTGCTACAGTTAGGTTGTCATTCCTTTGCCATTGCCGTCCAAAAATTTTAAAATTGGCCATTAATATTTTGTTTCTTAATGGATGGTATTCATACTTGTCCACAACAACCTGTTGACAAGACCTTCAATTAGACCAGACAAAACTTGAAAAATATTTTCAGATGGTACTGGCGCTGAAGCTACAGCTAGGATAAGGGTTCCTGAGATGAGTGACTTTGATGCGAGAATGGCTTCATTTATTCCATGTCGTCACCAGTTTAACCAGACACCACAGGCGTTCACTATAGCTGGTCTCTTTTATACAGGTAAGTATATAGATTATAGACATATCATGGTACAGTCTTATCCATGCTGACTAAATGTAGACATAAGAGGCTTTGGTAACAATAGGTTACAGATGCTGTTAATGCCATTCATCCTATAGTGTTAGAAAATTGTATTACTTGACTAAATAGACATTTGGTGGAGAACAAGGAAGTAACTATTTAAGTACCTGTCTGTCTGTTCCTAAAGTCAAGGTCACCTTTTAATGTCAAGTGCCACTCAATTGCTTGTTCACTGCCAATTGGAGACTTTACTTCAATCTTGGCCCAACTGTTCATATCAGCAAGATGATGTGCTGAACCCTGCACTGTTGCTTCAAGGTCAAAGGGACACTTGAAGGTCAAATTTCATATTAGCTCCATAGATCTTACACCACTGAAAGGCTTTACAAACATAGATCAGATATTTACCACAACAAGGTGATGTGCAGAACCCGTGCCTCTGCTATGTTAGCTAAAGGTCAAGGTCACCTATTAGTGTCAAATGTCAGAAATGTCATATTGGCACTATAAATTCTATATTCCTTGAAAGACTTCCCTCACACTTTGCTCATAATATTATGTTCACCTTCAAAAATAACGATAAATGGACCTACATAAAGTTGTTGGTCATACTGATAGTGGCGGTATTTGTCACCCAAGTGACAGCTTTGGCTTTTGAAATATTTTCAGTCTCTTACGCTGAAAAATGAAAATAAAATGTTTTATAGTTTCTTTAAAAAATAATTTTGATTTAAGGGCAGATAACTTTAAAACATGATGGATGACCCTATCTTCATTTTACTTAAAATGTCTTGTTATCATGTTCTGAGATAATGCAAAGTTTAATTAGATTCTTATACAATAAAATATGTATATATTATCTGATTGTGAATAATGTATTTGTCTTATTATGTCCATAAATATGTCTTCCTTGTAGTACAATGTTTATAAAAATCTGTACACCTTTAATTGACATAACATTATAAAGATTGTCTGAAACTGCATGCATTGAGCTTACATATTCTAATGGATTTCTACAAAATTTATAGAAATCATATCATATGGATCATAATAATATGGATCTGCCTTTGGGTCAGTGTTGTTGTGTCTACCAGCTGAGTTCAATAGGGAGAACATCATTTTTGCTTTCTAGGGGTCTTTGGTTCTTAGGGCACAACAAAATTTCTCTGGAACAATTTCTGAGACATCAAGACCAATGGTCATTTGTCTTGCACTGCGGATTTCATGTTTAAATCATGTGGAATTAGTAGTCAGTCACTTACAGAGAAATTGCTATTTACTGGTTAGTAATCCAGGAAAGCTGATTAGGCAGGCCAACCACTGAAATATGACCAACAATATGTTAAAATTTGCATAAAGACCAGACAAACACACAAGTTTAATAGTAAAAAATGATACATTACTTTACCAAGAGCTTAGATAATTGATGATTAAAAGGATATAAAATTTGATTTCAGGTGACAGAGATCAAGTCAGATGTTTCATGTGTGGTGGTTGTTTAGACCAATGGGAAGAAAGTAATTTTGTCTTTTTAATTGTGCTATTTACATATTTGTAACTATTGTAATTCAATTGTGATTAGATCATGGAATTTGAAATAACTTGACACATTTGTTTATTAGGAATGTGCTGTGTACCTTGTATAAGAAATTAAGTGTGTTGCTTTAACTCTAGCTGAAAACTGCTCATCTTCACCACTACATAATAATAAAAGCTTGACATTGGTATAAAAACAAAAGATGATTATGGTCATATTTTGGCATTACTTGAATTATTTGTAATTTCATTGTTAACTCATTACTGTACAAGCATTTTTTTGAAAAATGGCTGTTCTTAGTAATGTCGACAAAATCATAATCTTTTATTACTGGTGACATGCTACAGTATTTAAATTACAACACATTCAGCTTACGGAACGTCGGCGGTTCTACTCAGGTGCCCGTTTAAGTGCCTGAAATAATGCACGGAAAGGCACCTGAGGTCTTCCTCCACCAGTAAAGCTGGAACGTCCCGATATGACCTATACTGTGTCGATGTGACGCAAAACCCAAAAAACAAACAAACAACACATTCAGCCATTTTACTCTTTTCTTTCTGTTATAGTGGATAATCCATTTTTGGAGCATGTGAGACATTATCCTCAGTGTGAGTTTATCTGGAACTTTGTCATTGACTTACAGATGCACAATGATCCTTTGGTGAGTTTTATCTTTACCTTTTATAGCATGTTACTGTACTATTGATGATTGGTCACAAATTTAAAACCTTCAAATTTTATTTACTTTGATTGGTTGTCCAAATTTTCTGTACTTTGAAAAGTTGCTCAAATTTTCATTGGTTTGTTACATTACTCTTTTAAAGCATATAAAGCAATATATCTGCTGTTGGTAATTTCTAGCTCACCTAACCACAAAGTGGTCAAGGTGAGATATAGTGATGTAGTTGTGTGTTGTCAACAATTTGGGTTGTTAACACTTTAGCATCATAATCATAATCAAACTTTGTCAGAATGTTTGTGTCAATGAAATACAGGTCAAGTTCGAATATGGGTCATCTCGGGTCAAAAACAAGGTCACAGGAGCTAAAAATAAAAAAAGATTGTTAACACTCTTGTGGTCCAAATATTCTGGAACTTTGTCAAAAAGGTTGTTTTGATGATTTCTAGATCAATTTGAATAGGGGTCGTCTCCGGTCAAAAACTAGGTCACAGGAGCTAAAAATAGAAAAATCTTGTTAACACTCTAGTGGCTGCAGTTTTGATTCAAATGTCCTGCTGGAAATCAGAAAGATTATTTTGATGATATCTAGGTCAAGTTCAAATATGGGTCATCTCAGATCAAAAACTAGGTCACAGGAGCTATAAATAGAAAAAGCTTGTCAACACTAGTGGCTGCAGTTTTGATTGAAATATCCTGGACATTGGTCAGGAAGGTTGTTTTGATGATTTCTGGATCAATTTCAATATGGCTCGTCTCAGATCAAAAACTAGGTCACAGGAGCTAAAAATAGAAAATTCTTGATAACACTCTAGTGGCTGCAGTTTTGTTTCAAATTTCCTGGAAATTAATCAGAAAGATTGTTTTGATGATATCTAGGTCATGTTCGAATATGGGTCACCTCGGGTCAAAAACTAGATCACAGGAGCTAAAGATAAAAAAGCTTGTTAACACCCTAGTGGCTACAGTTTTTATCCAAATATCCTGGAAATTTGTCAGGAAGGTTGTTTTGATGATTTCTAGGTCAAGTTTAAATATCAAACATCCTGGTCAAAAACTAGGTCACAGGAGCTAAAAATAGAAAAATCTTGTTAACACTCTAAGTGGCTGCAGTTTTGATCCAGATATTCTGGAAATTTGTCAGGAAGGTTGTTTTGATGATTTCTAGTTCAAGTTTGCATATGGGTTGTCTCTGGTCAAAAACTAGGCAACAGGAGCTTAAAATAGAAAAAGTTTGTTAACACTCTTTTGGCTGCGTTTTTGTACCAAATATCCTGGAAATTGATCAGGAAGGTTGTTTTGATGATTTCTAGGTCAAGTTCGAATATCGATAATCTCAGGTCAAAAACTAGGTTACAGGAGCTAAAAATAGAAAAATCTTGTAAACATTAGTGGCTGCAGTTTTGATCGATTCAGAGTCAACTCGTCCCCTGGTCAACTCGTCCTCTGGTCAACTCGTCACCTTTTTGGTCAACTCGTCCCTTGGACAACTCGTCCCCTGGTCAACTCGTCCCCAACTCGTCCCCTATATTTTATTATTATTTGTTTTTCATATATTTCATAAATTATTATAGACTGTTAAAATAATATATTATAAAATTACTGAATTGGACATATTTTGACGCTTTTTGTATGCGAATATTTGGAGTTTTTTAGCTCACCTGTCACAAAGTGACAGGGTGAGCTTTTGTGATCGCTTTTCGTCCGGCGTCCGTCCGTCGTCCGTCCGTCCGTAAACTTTTGCTTTAAATGACATATCCTCATAAACCACTGAGCCAATTTCATCCAAACTTCACAGGAATGTTCCTTTGGTGGTCACCTTTAAAAATTGTTCAAAGAATTTAATTCCATGCAGAACTCTGGTTGCCATGGCAACCGAAAGAAAAATCTTTAAATATCTTCTTTTAAACAACCCTAAGAGCTAGAGCTTAGATATTTGGCATGAAACATCTTCTAGTGAGTGTCTACCAAGTTTGTTCAAATAAAATCCCTGGGGTCAAAATTGGCCCCGCCCCAGGGGGTCATTGATTTTCCCTATATGCATATAGTAAAAACTTAAAAAATCTTCTTTTAAAGAACCCAAAGAGCTAGAGCTAAGATATTTAGCATGAAACATCTCCTAATGAGTTTCTACCAAGTTTGTTCAAATAAAAGCCCTGGGGTCAAAATTGGCCTCGCCCCAGGGGGTCATTGATTTTCCCTATATGCATATAGTAAAAACTTAAAAAATCTTCTTTTAAAGAACCCAAAGAGCTAGAGCTAAGATGTTTGGCATGAAACATCTTCTAGTGAGTGTCTACCAAGTTTGTTCAAATAAAAGCCCTGGGGTTAAAATTGGCCCCGCCCCAGGGGGTCATTGATTTTCCCTATATGCATATAGTAAAAACTTAAAAAATCTTCTTTTAAAGAACCGTAATGGCTAGAGCTAAGATATTTGGCATGAAACATCTTCTAGTGAATGTCTACCAAGTTTGTTCAAATAAAAGCCCTGCGGTCAAAATTGGCCCGCCCCAGGGGGTCATTGATTTTCCCTATATGCATATAGTAAAACTTAAAATATCTTCTTTTAAAGAACCCAAAGAGCTAGAGCTAAGATATTTGGCATGAAACATCTTCTAGTGAGTGTTTACCAAGTTTGTTCAAATAAAAGCCCTGGGGTCAAAATTGGCCCGGCCCCGGGGGTCATTGATTTTCCCTATATGCATATAGTAAAAAACTTAAAAAATCTTCTTTTAAAGAACCGTAAGAGCTAGAGCTTAGATATTTGGCATGAAACATCTTCTAGTGAATGTCTACCAAGTTTGTTCAAATAAAAGCTCTGGGGTCAAAATTGGCCCCGCCCCCAGGGGGTCATTGATTTTCCCTTTATGCATATAGTAAAAACTTAAGATATCTTCTTTAAAAGAACCATAAGAGCTAGAGCTTAGATATTTGGCATGAAACGTCTTCTAGTGAATGTCTACCAAGTTTGTTCAAATAAAAGCCCTGGGGTCAAAATTGACCCCGCCCCAGGGGGTCATAGATTTTCCCTATATGCATATAGTAAGAACTTAAAAAATCTTCTTTTAAAAAACCGTAAGAGCTAGAGCTAAGATATTTAGCATGAAACATCTCCTAATGAGTTTCTACCAAGTTTGTTCAAATAAAAGCCCTGGGGTCAAAATTGGCCCCGCTCCAGGGGGTCATTGATTTTCCCTATATGCACATAGTAAAATCTTAAAAAATCTTCTTTTAAAGAACCCAAAGAGGTAGAGCTAAGATATTTGGCATGAAACATCTTCTAGTGAGTGTCTACCAAGTTTGTTCAAATAAAAGCCCTGGGGTCAAAATTGGCCCCGCCCCAGGGGGTCATTGATTTTCCCTATATGCATATAGTAAAAACTTAAAAAATCTTCTTTTAAAGAACCGTAAGAGCTAGAGCTTAGATATTTGGCATGAAACATCTTCTAGTGAATGTCTACCAAGTTTGTTCAAATAAAAGCCCTGGGGTCAAAATTGGCCCTGCCCCAGGGGGTCATTGATTTTCCCTATATGCCTATAGTAAAAACTTAAAAAATCTTCTTTTAAAGAACCCAAAGAGCTGGAGCTAAGATATTAAGCATGAAACATCTTCTAGTGAGTGTCTACAAAGTTTGTTCAAATTTAAGCCCTGGGATCAAAATTGGCCACGCCCCAGGGGGTCATTGATTTTCCCTATATGCATTTAGTAAAAACTTAAAAAATCTTCTTTTAAAGAACCATTAGAGCTAGAGCTTAGATATTTGGCATGAAGTCTTCTAGTGAATGTCTACCAAGTTTGTTCAAATAAAAGCCCTGGGGTCAAAATTGGCCCCGCCCCAGGGGGTCATTGATTTTCCCTATATGCATATAGTAAAAACTTAAAAAATCTTCTTTTAAAGAACTCAAAGAGCTAGAGCTAAGATATTTAGCATGAAACATGTTCTAATGGGTGTCTACCAAGTATGTTCAAATAAAAGCCCTGGGGTCAAAACTGGCCCCGCCAAGGGGGGGGGGGGGTCATTGATTTTCCTTTTATGTGTATAGCAAAAACTTAAAAATCTTCTTTGAAAAAACCCAAATAGCTAGAGTTTAATTGAGATATTGAGCATGAAACTTCTTTAAGTAAATATCTACAAAGTTTGTTCAAATAAAAGCCTGGGGGTCAAAACTGGCCCTGCCCCAGGGGTGTCATTGTTTTTAACTATATGTGTATAGTAAAAACTTTAAAAATCTTCTTTTAAAAAACCCAATGAGCTAGAACTTAGATGTTTAGCATAAAACATCTTCTTATGGGTGTCTACCAAGTTTGTTCAAAGAAACAAATAAAAGCCCTTGGGTAAAAATTGTCCCGGGGGTGGGGGGGCCTATATACAGGTGAGCGACCTCAGGGCCATCATGGCCCTCTTGTTTTATCTAATAATAAGTATATATATGCATAATTCTGATTAAATTACATACAGAAAAAAACCGACACGAAGACAATCAATAGCAATAACATATAATGTATTTATCAGGGCAACTTTTATATTGACAATTTCACAAGAAACAATTATCATATTTTTAATTGACACGATCCTTCTGTTAATCTGTCGTCAGTCTTTAATCCATTCAGGGAGGCGGTAAAAATCAAAGAGTTGGATTAATTATCATTAAAACTCCGATTAATTAAACACTAATTGAATGTTTGCAAACTTACCTGTCTTTGTAGTTTTCATCAAAGCTATGCACGTGCGCTTAGATAAAGATCATTAAAATTTAACGTAAAAAAGACGTTATTTTATTAATATTTCGATATCAATCAAATTCATTATTAATTTTACATAAAAGAACTATTTAAAGACATTGATTTACAACATAATAGTGACGAATAGATAGAAAGTAGGAGACGAGTTGACCATATTAGGGACGAGTTGACTCTTTCAGGACGAGTTGACCAAAAGTAGAGGACGAGTTGACCAAAAAGGTGACGAGTTGACCAGGGGACGAGTTGACCAGGGGACGAGTTGACCGGATTGCGTTTTGATCAGAATATCCTTGAAGTTAATCATGAAAATTGTTTAGATGATTTCTAGATCCAAGTTCAAATATGGGTTGTTTCCGGTCAAAAACTAGGTCACAGGAGCTAAAAATAGAAAAATCTTGTTAACACTCTAATGGCTGCAGTTTTGATCCAAATGTTCTGGAAATTGTTGATGATTTCTAGGTAAAGTTCAAATAAAGGTCACCTTGGGTCAAAAACCAGGTCACACTGCCCAAAAATGGATAACTCTTATAAACACTCTAGAGGTCACAGTTTTTATCAATTGTCTTCAAACTTGGTCAGGATGCTTGTCTAAGACATTGTTCGGATGAGGTTGATGGGTCAGGGTAGCGATTTTGAAAATAGAGTAAAAAATTGCAAAATGCCTTTATGAAAGAAATATATTTGCATTTTTGTATTTATGATTGAATAATGGTGCATGCAAAAAATATTGCTAAAAGGTAAAAAAACTACTAGAAATAGATGCATAATATATTGTTCCAGAACATTTTATTCTGTGTAAATGCAATATTAATGTTTGTTAAATGTCAAAGACATTTTATCTTAGAACTCTTCCAAAAAATACATTTACCATTATGAGTTTTATAAAGATTTAAGATTTTTCATGAGTTATAGCTTTATAATCTTTACATTATTAGTTATTGAGGTTTTTTGACAGGTTAAATGGCCCCATATAAATGGTTCTTTGTTCAAACAGCCATTTATATATATGGCCATTAACCTCTTAAAATTCTTAACTTCCTTTTTTAGAGAAAGAAAAAATGTATCTCTTCATAAATTAAGAGCAGCTCTGCTGTGTATATAAAACCATATAAAACTCACTATTACCTACAAATGTGCAGTATTGTAAATGTTTATTGTTTACTTCAGTTGCCACATGTGATAGATGCGTTTGTTATGTCAAGTGCTGGATCGGCAGCTGCAGCAGATGGTTATACACATCGGCAAATATATAATGCTGTGGATCGTCTTATTGTCAACAGAGGTAAAACTAAAATTAAGTTTTTGTATTATTGTATTGTTACTCAAAAGGAATGAAGTATTGAAAATAGCAAGCTTATATGGAGACATTGCTTGGGATGAATTTTGGAAATCCTAGGTCACTGCTTTTTAATCCAGTCAATAACTAAGTTTGGAATTAGATATTGTAATTAAACTTGGTGTATAGCTTATGTGGAGACCTTTTGTAGTTTGGGATTGCTATATAGTACCCAGGGTAATATTTTGGAAATCAATCAAATTATTATTTATTGAAGGATGTGATTGATACTTTGACAAAATGGACATAACCATCATACTGAGTATTAATTCAAATACATGTATGACCTTGATTTTGAATTAACTTAACCCAATAAAACATAAAGTACTGAAGGTGCAGCCCCATTTATCATGACTCTTGTTGCAAATATTGTTTCATGGTACTGCCATGTTCCTTGTTAAAAAACTAAATCTGATTTTTAAATTGCATGCGTAAGTATTTCAGGATTATTTCTGTTTTTAAGACTCGTTACAGCCCTTATCCTCTATATATACTTTGAAATAATATGCTTTATTTGGTATGTCTGATGTTTTTAAAACATTATAGAACAATTTAAATTTGTTTTATTTTCAGACTTCATCACATATGAGAATATAATTGGGATGCTCAGAGACATGGGCGAGTCACCAAGGCGTTAGTTTGTGTGATAATTTAGCGGATGAGAAGTTTAAGAGTAGAACATTTTGAACATTTCCTAAAGAGAACGAAGAGAATTTTTATCAAGCACTTCTACAAGTGGAACAAAAACTTTGAAGGATTGAGAAAAAGAAGACAGATTATAATTGTATACATAAATAATAAAGGAAATTATTCACAAACATTATAAGTGTAACTTCTGATAGCATGATTGTATGGCTTGTGTATTTTAACGTAAAGAAAAGCTTATCTATAGGAAAATGGATAAACTTGAGAATATTCATAATTATAGCCCCCCTGGGCAATTTATTTTGTTAAATTTCTTCTAAAATAGATTATTAGAAATTTAAGTGATTGGTTACAGTTATAAAGATTCACAATACCAAAGTTATTCAAACATTGTTATGATCTATGGTTATTGGAGATTTTTTTTTCTGAGATTATGTTTTTTTATTACAGCTGTTTTTATTTATTTTATTTATTTTTTTATTTATTTATTATTAATTTTAGGCATCAGGACATAAATTAAAATCAATTTTAATCATGGAAATAGCATTCTTTATCTGATTTTTTTTAAGATGAGTTTAAAATACTCACAAATTGAGATTAGATTTTAGCTTATGGCAGCATGCCTTTAGGTTCATGCTTTTCCTCATGTAAATTTTGAAAATGTATTTAAAAGTAAAAATATTGTAAAGTGAACAAGGAAGTTATTTACATTTTGCAAACAGCATTTACATTCCACATTAATCTCCAAAATGAGGTCAAAATATGCAAAAATAGCCTTGATTGCATTAGTCCTGCAGTAGAAAAATTGTGATGAATACTGTGATATAGCAATATGCTAACACCAAGAAACTAAAACCAATAATTTTGTTTAAGATTTTTATTCCAAACACATGACTGTGATCTTGAAAAAATAAATTGTGATATAAGTGTTAGTTCACTATAATATAGTGCTCTTTTAATCTATTTATTTTTATCATCTTTTACCAACAGCTATGAATTGTTGGCTTTTAAACTTCAAATGTGTCTGGTTTTTAAAAAGGGCTTTTGTTGTTGATATATAAGTTATGTTTATGTTTAACATAAATGCTATTTATACATTAATATTCTTATTTAAAATTTAAATAAAACAGTTTGTAAATAGACATAACTTTTTAAACTGTGAATTTGATATTATAGCTTAAGAGACAGTAATAACATACAAGGTAAAGTGTATTACTTGAAGTTATAAGTGTAACCTTGATTAATGTAGACAGTGTTTTACAGTAATACATTTTACTTATAATGTATATTAATTAGTGATAATGATTAAGTGCCATATGGTATTTTATCCCACCCGGGACTTTGGTTTCTTTCATGTTGCCATATGACCTTTACATTGTTGGTGCGACATAAAACCCAACCTGAAAAAATGTTTGTGACACTGGTTGTTATATCAGACCATGTTTTTGTTTATGAGCTGATAATGTATGTGTTTATTCATTAATAAGAGAAAGTGCTATTTTATCTTTGATACACAAAGACATCAAAATGTATTATGTCTGTGCTTGGTTAACATTGTTTCATATATGGTTATATTCTCTTTTATCATGGATATCAGTCATTTTTTTTTTCTAAATGATCAGAATTTATCTAAATAGTTTGTTAAACCATTAATAAATATTTTGCTTTTTTCTTATTCCAATAGAATTGTATATAATGATTTGATAGTATATTGATGATTAGAGATGTAAAGATTAATGATGTAATCATTGCGTTGGGATTTTCCTTATCCGCACATAATGTATACAGCAGAAAAAAATGGCAAATCATCACTATGTTATACATACAGAATTCACGTTGTATCTATATAATTATAGCAATACACAATCAATTTTTTTTTCTGATAAGAATAATGTGATGAATACAACCATTGTCATAGATAGTAGGAAACTTGACTTTTGGGTATTTTGATGTTGTTGTTTTTTTTGCTGTTGTATTTTTTACTGTCATACTGTCATAATGATAGTTTATTTTATATCTTAAAGCAGTTAGCCTGCTTAGCTCAATAGAGAAAGCATGAATGTATAATCCAGTGGTCGCTGGTTTGATTCTCCAGTGAGAAGGAAATTTGTCCATGAAAATTGATCCCAGACCTTGTGTCTAATGGCCATTTGTCTCTCACCTCTGATTCAGAAATCATGTGGGATTAGTAGTCTGTCGCTTGCAGAGAAATTGGTCATTACTGGTTAGTTATCCAGGAAAACCTGCTAGATGAAATTAATGCGTTAAAGTAAGCGTAAAATTGAGAGAAAAAATATAAAAAAAATTTAAAATTAAAAAAAAAAAAAATTATTACCAGTACATGTAGATGTGCTTTAATCTATGTTAAACTACATTGAGTGTAGAAATGTTTGCATAAATGCCATGAATACCATGACATTTGTTTTATAAAAAAGAAAGATGAGAGACAAATATATATGCTATAAGTATGTTCAAACAAGGAACCATGTTTTGTGCTCAGCACCAATGTGATAGTTTCAGAATTATTAAGTCATTGTACCTCCTGCTCAACACAGTAGGAAGGTGAGGGTTACATGCTGGAATCAGCTTGCATGTCCCACTGCTAATCTGTCTGACATTTGTTTTTGTTTGTCTTGCAGATATCATGTCAAATCATGTTAAGATTTTAGCTCGACTTTTCAGTAGTGGGACTGACCTTCTCATTAATGCATCTTGGTGAAACTTTGGTTAATGTTTTCCCTGCATATTTTTGTACTTCTTATTTCATGCTTTCCAGTGTTTTATTGTAATATATCAGATGATTATATTCTGATAAACCACTAGTGAAATTTATAAAATATAATTATCACAGTAGCCGGACTATATCTGAATGCGGATGAATAGAAAATCATAAAGAAATGGAATAAAAGGCAGAAATAAATGCTGTCATGCGTAAATTTTGATCCTTTAGGAAAAGAAAGTCGATGTCACGATACATCATATTAAAAATGTAACAAAATTAGACAAAATTTAACAGAACTATATTTCAAAATTAATGATGTGACGTCATGATGTGATGACATCACAAAGGAGAATGCGCGACGTTACGCGGCAAAATAGGTAAAAAATACTTAAAATCACTTAAAAAGCATGAAATAAAAAGAAAATATATTTGTTTTACATATAAGATTGAAATATATTTCATTCGTGAACACCAGCTATTATATTTTCACTCGTGGCTACGCCACTCGTGAAAATATTTCATCTGATGTTTACTCAGTGAAATTATATTTCAGTCTTACATGCAAAACAAACAAATATCCTCTATATATATATCATGAAGCCTATCGTATAGTACATTGTATTATCTAGGCTGAAAGATGGTTTTTTTTCCTCTTATAAAGAGGTGTACATGATGTAATTTGTAAGTAAACAAATTTAAGATTATAGTTTAAGAGGTCACTATTAGTGTCAAGGTAGTGGACTAGAATTAGAACCGACCTTGTACTAATTGTAAGTTTGTTACTTAAATTGGTTATACCAAAGACAATTTTAAAGTTGTAGTTTGATCTATGACCGGTATCAGTATAATTAGACTGGTTTGAGAGTTATGTCAATGTGTCTATGACGTGACTTCAGAGCAGTACTGTAAACAGGGTTCATACAGACATGGAAATATGGAAAATTACACTAAATATGGAAAATTACTCTTTGCATGGAATTATCATGAAAAATCATACTTAGCATGGAATTATCATGAGTTTTATAGAGTGAAAGTTAATTATGGATCTTTTAAATTTATATATGCATGTAATATTAAACTAAAATTTCCTGAATTTCATATAATCATAAAAATTCAATTTCAAAAGATGTTTGTTCATTACCAATGGTGTATTTTCTTCTGGTACAAATTTTGAAGATGAAATAGATTAAAATGAACATTACACAATTTTCACTGTTATATTATTACTACAGGTACCTTTGTGGAAAATATTGTATTATGAATATGTAATTTTGTGTCTTAGAGGTCATGGAAAATTAATGGACATCATAGAATTTGAATTATTACATGTCTGTATGAACCCCTGTTTAACACTGTTTGCCTATATGAGAATAGAAAATGCTGTCATCTCTTCTACTCAATCATTTGATGCACAGATGTCTTCACTTTGTAAATGTGCTTGTTTATGATATATTTTTAACTCTTTAAGATAAGATACGTAAATATTTATTGAAAAACTTAACGGAGAAAAAATAATTTTATTTATTAGAATTTTGATATGTTGAAATAAGGAAGAGGTCATTATATGTTTATAGAAAAGGTAGCTGCATTTTCGGCAAGATTTGAGAAAATATTTAAAAAAAAAATAATTGGTTATTTGTTACTTAATATTATTGTTTGGTTTTTTATTAAAGTATTGTCTTTCAATTCAATATTGTGAACAAGCATGTATTGCCTGAATTAAACAAGCATTTTTTTTTCTTTTTGTATGGTCAAAACAGGCATTTGAAGTTAGGTTTAGAGTAACTCTTATTCTTTCTTGATATTTTAGAGTGATATGAATGTACATAACAGCTTGTCTTTCTGCATAATTTAATAAAAACAGGAGTGAAAGATCTAGGAATGGAGAAAAAACTAACAGCAAAACTAAAACTGAATTGGTGTTTTTAATTTCCTGAGCTTTGAATTTTGAACAGTCCATATGAAAACTCATTGAATTCAATATCAAAATACAAAACTTGAGCTCCAACTTAAAAAAAAGTTCCTTGGCCTCGTCAGATTGCATGAATGTGTGGACTGACGACGCTCTTTACTGGTGACAAAGGATGTTAACTTTCAGTTTGAGAAGTGTAACAATTAGAAATAAAACTGACATCTTGTCTGTGATATGCAGGCTTCATAGCCTCTGATCCTCTTTCAAAATTCCATTTTATTTAGTTCCGCCCATTGTTTTCTCGTTTAGGGCACACGCATTCTATTACTTAGGGACCATACACCTCTTTTCATGGAATAGTACAAATGTGTCACATTGAAGGTTTCATGAATATGAAAACATCTCCAGATGTTTCTAAATTCAAAATTTCACCATTTTCGTGTTTAAATGTTGAATTCTGCTTAAGTCTTTGCTAGGGGGCGTGGACGGTAACTTGCACTTTCCAGTACTGTCCATGAACAGGCTCAATCAAACCGAGCCTGCAATATTTTCAATTTTGCAGTGTTGGGCTTTCTTTAGGGATTCTGTTTTTCTCTATTGTAACATAAAGCAATGTTTAGCTATATTAGTTGATTGTCAAAGAAGTGTTGTTCATGAAAGTGGTCATACAAGAGTTTTAGAATGTTTTAAGTAAAAAAAAATTCCTTTGTCATTTTATCATATCAAATGATGAAGCTGATTAAAGCTAGATATGTTTTGATAAATTTGTTAGTTTTTTATCTTAATAATATAAAGTGACATTATGCTCATATTTTGATACTCAAGTTGAGCTGAATTGACTTTTTATTTCAAAACATTGACTGTTAAAATGGTGTTTGACAAACAGTTTATTTTGGAAAATGTTTAAGGTAAAATTTAAAATCTGCCTTAAATATAAAAAGACTGCCCCACTCTTTTTATAAACTGAACGTTTCATGGAAGTTCTAATTGAAATTTACGAACATTCAGTTTACGATCCAGGGGTTATTTATTGTTTATGTAAAGTAGATTATTAAATTAAAATGAATTATTGCAATATAAAAACTTATTTTGACTTTCACCTGTTAACTCGCTGTACATACCCTTTAACTCCCTGTACATACCCTAAATGGGCATAATGTCACTTTAAGTAAATAAAAAATCAATTTGTTTTTATATACATTGTGTTTATATATAGAGAGAAATTTTTGATCTTTGTATCTTATCTTAAGTAAAACATAAAAAATGTGTTTTAATATAGAGATTTCTTTCTTTGTTTTTTTATTTTCAATTGCTGCTTTATAGAAATCAAGACTACCTTTTATTTGCACAAAGAGACGCTATTATGGTAAAGAATGATTTTACTTTCCTTGCATGCAAGATTTTAGTATTTTATATTGTACATCTTTTTTATAATTTTAATTTTTGATACTTATGTAAGCCATTGAACAAAAGTTACCAAATCAAAATTATTAAAATAACTTTCAGAGTCTTGATGATTAAAAAAATGAATGGATTCTTAGCTCAACCTTTTCGAAGAAAAAAATAAGAGATATTGCTAAACTTATGTTGTCAGTTCTCGGTGTTATTTTTTCCTTTATAAAACATTGGCCAATTATTAGTCTTTTTATCTTTGCCTAGTGGACTTCTTACCACTAGCCCCTTACCACTGTGAGTTTGAATCCAACAAATGACTTTGGATTCTGTCATGATAGAAAACTATCCAGGTAGCTTACGGAACATTGGTGGTTCTACTCTGGTGTCCATTTCTGCCTGAAATAATGCACAGCGGCTGTGAGCGGCGCACCTGGGATCTTGCTGTACCTGTAAGCTGAAATGTAGCCCTATGATTTTACAGTGTTGGTGCGACCTAAAGAAGAAAAATTAATATACTAAACTTTTTATGCCCCCACAAAGTGGGAGCATATAGCGTTGCACTTGTCCGTCCGTCTGTCCGTCCGTACGTCTGTCCGTACGTCCCGAAATCTTGTGAACGCAACTCCTCTTAAACCGGATGGCAGATTTTGCTTAAACTTACAGGGATGAACAACCTTAATGTGTAGATGGTAGTAAAGGAAGGAATTTTCACTGCGACCAAATTTAACAGAATTATGGCCCTTTGTTGATTTTTTCACTATATACTATAAAGAAATTTTGTGAACGCAACTCCTCTTAAACCGGATGGCAGATTTTGCTTAAACTTCCAGGGATGAACAACCTTAATGTGTAGATGGTAGTAAAAGAAGGAATTTTCGCTGCGACCAAATTTAACAGAATTATGGCCCTTTGTTGATTTTTTCACTATATACTATAAAGAAATTTTGTGAATGCAACTCCTCTTAAACCGGATGGCAGATTTTGCTTAAACTTACAGGGAAGAACAACCTTAATGTGTAGATGTCAGTAAAGGAAGGAATTTTTGCTGCGATCAAATTTTAAGAGAATTATGGCCCTTTGTTAATTTTTTCACTATATACCATAAAGAAATTTGTGAACGCAACTCCTCTTAAACCGGATGGCAGATTTTGCTATAAACTTACAAGGAAGAACAACCTTAATGTGTAGATTGTAGTAAAGGAAGGTATTTTTGCTGACATCAAATTTAAGAGAATTATGGCCCTTTATTAATTTTTTCACTATATACCATAAAGAAATTTTGTGAACGCAACTCCTCTTAAACCGGATGGCAGATTTTGCTTTAACTTCCAGGGATGAACAACCTTAATGTGTAGATGGTAGTAAAGGAAGGAATTTTTGCTGCGACCAAATTACAGAATTATGGCACTTTGTTGATTTTTAGTTTTCAACTTGTGGCACATGTAGTCTAAAAAATATTTGACCTAGAGTCATAAGATTGACAGAACAGTGGCGTGTGGGGGCATCCGTGTCCTATGGACACATTTCTAGTTTTAAACTATTATCTACCTTTCAAGTAATGTCCCTGCATGTTTACAACATACATAAAGCATAAATTTGGCTAAAGTATTTTAAATGAAATCAGTCTGTATCTTGCAAATAAAGTTTAATAGTCTAGCAGAGATTGATGCAAATTTCTTGCAGGAAATGAAAATTAATTTTAAAAATAATGTCATTTCAAATAGTATAGATAATACCAGATTTGGGACAGTACTGTCTGAAGGTGAAAGTGTGCACCTTTCCATACATCTGGTATTTTTTAATAGAATCAAATTTAGTGAAATTGAGCTTGACAAAATCTATTATTACAATTTGAATTGATTTAAAAAATTAACATTACATTTTTTTTGTGAAGTTGGATGGATAGACTTTATTGTTTTTGTTTCAAATTGTTCATTGTCATTGTGGATAAGAATGTTGTCATGATTTTAGATTATTTCATGTAAGGTAGTTGTAGCTTGAAAGTTATGATATGACAGTACGGGACTTAGAAATCCAAGTTAACAACAGAAGTATCAGGTTTTAGAGAAATATATTATAATAATCTTTTTTTTGTTACAAGGTGATTTTAACTTCTCCTGTTGTTTTTAGCTCACCTGTCACAAAGTGACAGGGTGAGCTTTTGTGATCGCTTTTTGTCCGGCGTCCGTCCGTCCGTAAACTTTTGCTTTAAATGACATCTCCTCATAAACCACTGAGCCAATTTCATCCAAACTTCACAGGAATGTTCATTTGGTGGTCACCTTTAAAAATTGTTCAGAGAATTTAATTCCATGCAGAACTCTGGTTGCCATGGCAACCAAAAGAAAAAAATTTAAATATCTTCTTTTAAAAAAACATAAGAGCTAGAGCTTAGATATTTGGCATGAAACATCTTCTAGTGAGTGTCTACCAAGTTTGTTCAAATAAAAAGCCCTGGGGTCAAAATTGGCCCGCCCGGGGGGTCATTGATTTTCCCTATATGCATATAGTAAAAACTTAAAAAATCTTCTTTTAAAGAACCCAAAGAGCTAGAGCTAAGATATTTAGCATGAAACATGTTCTAATGGGTGTCTACCAAGTTTGTTCAAATAAAAGCCCTGGGGTCAAAATTGGCCCCGCCCCTGGGGGTCATTGATTTTCCCTATATGCATATAGTAAAAACTTAAAAATCTTCTTTTAAAGAACACAAAGAGCTAGAGCTAAGATATTAAGCATGAAACATCTTCTAGTGAGTGTCTACCAAGTTTGTTCAAATTAAAGCCCTGGGGTAAAAATTGGCCCCGCCCCGGGGGTCATTGATTTTCCCTATATGCGTATTGTAAAAACTTAAAAAATCTTCTTTTAAAGAACCATTAGAGCTAGAGCTTAGATATTTGGCATGAAACATCTTCTAGTGAATGTCTACCAAGTTTGTTCAAATAAAAGCCTTGGGGTCAAAATTGACCCCGCCCCAGGGGGTCATAGATTTTCCCTATATGTATATAGTAAAAACTTAAAAAATCTTCTATTAAAGAACCCAAAGAGCTGGAGCTAAGATATTTAGCATGAAACATCTTCTAATGAGTATCTACCAAGTTTGTTCAAATAAAAGCCCTGGGGTCAAAATTGGCCCCGCCCCAGGGGGTCATTGATTTTCCCTATATGCATATAGTAAAAACTTAAAAATCTTCTTTAAAAGAACTCAAAGAGCTAGAGCTAAAATATTTAGCATGAAACATGTTCTAATGGGTGTCTACAAGTATGTTCAAATAAAAGTCCTGGGGTCAAAACTGCCCCACGCCTGGGGGGGGGGGGGGGGTCATTGATTTTCCTTATATGTGTATAGCAAAAACTTAAAAATCTTCTTTGGAAAAACCCAAATAGCTTGAGTTTAGATATTAAGCATGAAACATCTTTAAGTAAATATCTACAAAGTTTGTTAAAATAAACGCCCGGGGGTCAAAACTGGCCCTGCCCCAGGGGTGTCATTGTTTTTAACTATATGTGTATAGTAAAAACTTTAAAAATATTCTTTTAAAAAAACCAATGAGCTAGAACTTAGATGTTTAGCATGAAACATCTTCTTATGGGTGTCTACCAAGTCTGTTCAAATAAACAAATAAAAGCCCTTAGGTAAAAATTGGCCCGGGGTGGGGGGGCCTATATACAGGTGAGCGACCTCAGGGCCATCATGGCCCTCTTGTTTTATCATGATATAGTATATTGTTTGTTATTAATAGACTAATAATATTAGTGAATGATAGGTACTTACAGTTGATAATCTTATGAAATGTTTCACATAGTGTGGATCCTTGATTGATTTACAAGAGGGTGGTTGCAATATTTTGAAAAAGGGTACACATATATTAGAGGAGATTTTGCATTTTAAAAGGGGGTGATGAGTCAGCTTTTAGCTGTTTTTCTAAATAGTTTTTGCATGATTTTCACTGTAATAAACGTAAGGTTGGAATCTCAGTAAAGTTCTTTTTAGGTGCAGGGAGGGGGTGGGGGATAATATTGATCTCTTAACTATTCACTGGATCTGCACATGTTTCCACATGTTCTTAACACTTGTGATAGTATAATTAATGTGTTTAAAGGTATAAATATGTAGTTTTTAGTAAAGTATTGAAAAAAATGATCTTTAAGTCTACTGATAGATAAATTGAATCTGTTGTATTAAAACACATGGGTAAGTGGGAAAGATATGGTGACATTTGTTGTGATACATAATTATATAGCAATACCACCTAGGTTTTAAGGTACATTCTTAACAAAAATAGCACTTTTGAACTAAATTTTTATGGCATAAAAATTGATAAGAAAGAAAAAGGAATGTTTATGCATGAATATATTTTTTTACATTTGAATAGAGACAAGATGTTGACTTGTGTGGGTTAAGTCTTATTTAATGAGTAGTAACTGTTGTGCTTTAAAAAAAAATGATGATAATGTGTTAATGGAGGAATTTCAAATTTAAAACAATAGAAATTTGCAAGCAGTATAAAAGCACAGACCATATTATCTTGTCCTTTGATGCTGGTGGCAATGTTAAAAGTATCTTATTCACAAATCATTTAATCATGACAGTGATTAATTTTGGACTTAAACAAGTTGGAGATCCTTATAGAAACTGATATATTTATACCTTGACACTGATTTATACATATGTTAAGTATTATGAAATAAATATAAATCTAAAGATTAAATTGTTGACTTAATTTTTTGGTAATGTTACCTTCAATTCCAATACACTGAAAGATGAATGTTGTATTACATATTTAGTTTACATGGACTTTTACAGTAAACCTGTCTTTGAAAAAAGAATGTAATGCTCAGAGCTTTATTGGCATATGACATTAGCCAATGGTCTTGTACAATAGTGAAAACCAAGTCCTGTCAGTAAATAGTTTTTCATGGTTTTAAATTATCTGTAAGAATGTGACCAGGACTCCAACAGTTTGCAATATCTGTTAAGAAATACAAGGGGGCATCTCTGCTATGGCCTTAATCTTTGCAGGATCTATTCTTAAAACTTGAGCAGTTATTAGATGGCAAAAGAAAGGAAAGTCCCTTTCTCTTATTATACCCCCGAAATGAAGTTGGGGGGGGGGGGGGGTATGTAGGAGTCACCTGGTGGTCGGTCCAGCTGTCCGTTGCATTGTCCTTGTCCGGAACATAACTTGAAGACTAATGTTTAGAATTCAATATAACTTCATACAATGGTCAAGCTCATTGAGAGGAAGTGCAGTGCACAAGAACCATAATTCCATCTTGACTAATTACAGAGTTATTGCCCTTTGTTACTTTTCCTTGTCCGGAGCATAACTTGAAAACTACTGGTTGGAATTCAAAACAACTTCATACAATTGTCAAGCGCAATAAGGGGAAGTGCAATGCACAAGAGCCATAACTCTAAGTTTTTACAGACTTATTGCCCTTTGTTACTTTTCCATTGCTTTCTTTTGTCCGGACCATAACTTGAAGACTAATAGTTGAAATTCAATATACTTCATACAATGGTCAAGCACATTGAGAGGAATTGCAGTGCAGAGGAGCCATAACTCCATCTTGACTAATTACAGAGTTGCTGCCCTTTGTTACTTTTCCTTCTAGGGAGCATAACTTGAAAACAACTGGTTGAAATTCAATACAATTTCATAAGTTGTCAAGCATTTTAAGAGGAAGTGCAGTGTACAAGAACCATAACTCCATCTTGACTAATTACAGAGTTATTGCTCTTTGTTACTTTTCCTTGTCCGGAACTACTGGTTGGATTTCAATACAACTTCATAAGTTGTCAAGCATATTAAGAGGAAGTGCAGTGCACAGGAACCATAACTCCATTTTGACTAATTACACAGTTATTGCCCTTTGATACTTTTCCTTGTCCGGAGCATAACTTGAAACGTACTAGTTGGAATTCAAAACAACTTCATACAATTGTCAAGGACAATTAGAGGAAGTGCAGTGCACAAGAACTTTAACTCTGTCCAAAGTAATTATAGAGTTATTGTCCTTTGTTACTTTTCCATTTCTTTTTTCTTGTCCAGAGCATAACTTGAAAACTACTGGTTGGAATTTAATACTATTTCATACAATGGTCAAGTATATTGAGAGGAAGCGCAGTGCACAGAAACCATAACTCTTTCTTGACTCATTTCAAAGTTGTTGCCCTTTGTTACTTTTTATTGTCCAGTGCATAACTTGAAAATTATTGGTTGGAATTCAATGAAACTTTATACAATGGTCAATGGCAATGAGATGAAGTGCAGTGCACAAGAACTATAACTCTGTCCAAAGTAATTATAGAGTTATTGTCCTATGTTACTTTTCCATTTCTTTTTTCTTGTCCAGAGCATAACTTGAAAACTACTGGTTGGAATTTAATACTATTTCATACAATGGTCAAGTATATTGAGAGGAAGCGCAGTGCACAGAAACCATAACTCTTTCTTGACTCATTTCAAAGTTTTTGCCCTTTGTTACTTTTTATTGTCCAGTGCAAAACTTGAAAATTATCGGTTGGAATTCAATGAAACTTTATACAATGGTCAAGGGCAGTGAGATGAAGTGCAGTGCACAAGAACCATAACTCTATTGGACTAATTACAGTTATTGCCCTTTGTTACTTTTTTGTCCAGTGCATAACTTGAAAACTAGTAGTTGGAATTCAATAAAACTTCATACAATGGTTAAGGGCAATGAGAGAAAGTGCAATGTACAATAACCATAACTCATCTTCAGTATTTATAGAGATATTGCCCTTTGTTATTTTTCTTTGTCTTTCTGGACTTACTTCATCAATGGTCAACCACATTGAAAGAAAAAGCAACATACAAGAGCCACAAGTATCTTTAATTGCCCACAACCATAACTCTATTTCATTTCTTTTACAAGGTATTCTTTTACTAGCAACATCCTCATTTCCTCTTGCAGGGGTATTAATTACATTTAGTGATAGTTCTAGTTTATTTTTGTTGGTATTGATACCAGTCCTGTTGGTCATCATCTTCTCAAGAGTCTGTCCATTTATTTGTCATGTTCTGTCTTGTCTTTGCCCTATACTACAATGTCATCAGCATGTTGCCTTATCCCTGGCAAATTTTCAATAGACACTGTTCCTTTTTTTTGCGCAAAATGTATCATTTGCATTCTTCAGACCATATAGGAGTCTTAAGAATCTGTATCATGCAAAACAACTGTTAAAAGTTGTCCCGTAAGATGACTTTTCTGTTAGTTGGATATACCACGTATCATTCCTTGCATCTAATTTTGAAAACTCGGGCAAAACAACATTGATAGTTCAATATGATCTTTTGATTAAGTCGGATCAAAACAGCCATGAGAAATTAGGTTTTTCTACTACAACAAGACTATTTACGCAATCTATAGTCTGTCCCATTTAAATGGAAATGAACTTTTGCCTGGTTTGAATTAACAAAACGACTTTGAATAAAAAATAAAACTTTTTTGTAAACTAAAAAAAAGTCACCCTCGAGATTTTTTAGGATTTTACTCTGAAGTGTCTACTTTTCTTGCGAAATCAAATTTTGATTTCTCTATGGTAAATCTCTGTTGTTTATTTTCCGTAGCCATTGCCGAGGTACTCTTCATTTGTAGGTATTGCAAGAGCTAATTTGGTGAAATGATCTGTTGCTTCTATGATATTTATTGATGCTGCTGGCATTACTTCTATATAAGGATCTTCTTGTATGCAACCACAAATAGCTTTCACAGTGTTGTTTTCAAGTTTGATATAATCACGTTCTTCATCCTTTGCCTTTTCATGGGGATAACGTGACATTGCGTCAGCATCAATGTTCTTGTGACCTGGTCTATAGATAATGTTGAAATCATATGCACCTAATGCGGAAGCCCATCTCTGACCTGTTGCGTCTAATTTAGCACTAGTCAATATGTGATTAAGCGGATTGTTGTCAGTGTAAACAGTAAAATGATTTCCTTGTAAATAGTCACTAAATGTATCTGTTATAGCCCACTTCAATGCCAAAAACTCAAGTTTGAATGCTGGATAGTTCTTTTCAGATTTTGTTAAACTTCTGCTTGCATAAGCTATGACTCTATTCTGATCCTCATGCTTCTGGTATAATATTCCACCAAGCCCGAACCCACATGCGTCCGTATGTACTTCAAATGGTTTAGAAAAATCTGGATAAGCTAAGATGGGTGGTGAAGTTAAAATATCCTTCAAGTGATCAAATGTTTTCTGTTCTGTTTCTGTCCATTTCCATTCTTTTTGTTTAGATTTACCATTTTTCTTTGACGAAGTTGGAGGAAGAAGTTCATTTAGTGGTCTAGTTATTTTTGAAAAATCTTTTACAAAACGTCTGTAATATCCAGTGAAAGCTAAAAATGATCTGAGTGAATCTGCATTTGTCGGTACTGGCCAATTCTTTACTTTTTCTATCTTATCAGGATCAGTCTCAACTCCAAATTCACTTACAACATGTCCGAGAAATTTCACTTTCTTTTGAAGAAAATAGCATTTATCTGCTGATAGTTTTAAATTACATTCTTGAAGTCTTGTTAGAACTAGATCCAGTCTTTCTAAATGTTGCTCAAAACTATTTGAAAATATATCTAGGTGTATAACACAGATTTTCATATTGTAGTCCCCAAGGCATTCCTCCATAAGTCTCTGATAAGTTGCTGGTGCGTTGCAAAGACCAAATGGCATTTTGTTGTAATGAAAAAATCCAAGGCTTCCAACTGTAAAAGCTGTTCGTTCTTTGTGTACTTGATGATATCCACTTTTCATGTCTATTACACTGAAACACTTTGACGAGCCTAAACAATAAAAAATTTCTTCTATTCGGGGTAGAGCGTATGCATCTTTTATTGTCCTTTTGTTTAACATTCTGTAGTCGACACACATTCGTAGTTTTCCATTTTTCTTTCTAACTAAAACGATGCCCATGGAGATTTTGATTTAGAAATAATTCCGCTAGCCAATAACTGTTCAAGATATTTTCTCACTTCATCAATCATAGCAGGAGGTATTCTACGATGACGTTGTTTGAATGGAATGTCATTCACTTAATCTATGCGATGTTTCATCATTTCACAATTGCCAATGTCTGAATCGTCTTTTGAAAAAATATCTATGTGTGCTTCTAGAAGGTCATATATGTGTTTTGTTTCATCTGCTGTCGGTTTCAATTCGATATGAATTTCATCTAATATTTTTGATTTGTGTTCATTTTCCAACTTCTGAAATATTGATTCGTCTATGGTTACAGGTTGTATTTCACAAATGATTTCTTTCGGAGACATTGTAACAGAACTACACGTGATGTTTGATATGTTCACAAATATTTCATCATTCTTCTTGTAACTGTAGTTTATCACTGATGGTGTAATGTCAATAAAGTCTGGTAAGTTTGTATCATCGGTTTCTTGTAATATTGCACAGGTATCATGGAATTTCAGTTCTTTGTCTGTATATCCTCTCACATTTATCGACTGATTAGGTCCAATAACAATCAAATTCGGTTCTGCTGATCGTACGATAGCAATTCTGTTTTTGTTTCGTTTCAACTCCCTTTGTTGTATTTTAAGACATCGAAAGGTCAGATACCAAGGCGTATGTAAACTTGACTTTTGTAAGTACATTTCTCCAAAGTTGTCTTTACATTGTTGAAGTAATTCATTCAAAATGTTTGTGCCTAAGAGTACTGGTGTCTTTTCACTGTATTTAGTTTCTGGTGTTATCAGGAATAAACATTGTTGTTCTTTTGATTGTGGAATTCCAAATGTTGATAGAGATGCTTCGATGTATCCTAAGTATGGTAAGTTACTTCCGTCAGCACATTCTACCTTTAATATTTCTGTCAGAGGATTAAGTGGTATATCTTTCAAATGTTCATCATAAAAACTTTTACTTATGCTGCTAATACAACTTCCAGTGTCTAGTAATGCTGATGTTTTTATCTTATTTATTTCTATTGAAGCTTCTGTTGATGGTCCGACTAATTTAGGATCTTCCAAATAATATTCCTTGCCTCTATTCGATCCCACAATTGAGGCAGTCACTAGTTTGGGCAGTTCCTGGCTATATGACCCTTTTTGTTGCATTTATAACAAGTAGGTAGCATGTTCTGTGCACCAATAGGACGAGTTGGCTGATATGATCCACGACCTCTACCTCTATCATTGAAGTTTCTTCTGAAATTTCCCCCATATCCTCTCTGTTGATAATTGAAACCATGTTGTTGATGTTGTTGTTGTTGTTGTTGATAATGTGGCTGAGTATTCTGTTCTTTCTCTTTTTCTAACTTATCTATTCTAGCATTCATCTTCACCAATAATTCTTTCACTTCACTTAACTCTGATTTCTGCTCAACTCTCATAGCTACGTTGCATTTAGTTCTACTGTCATTTTCTTTTTCTTCTTCTAGACTACTTTCTATTTTCCGTAATTCTATTTTAAACTTGTCATAATCCTTCACTGTTTCAAATTTGTAGTTTGCTGCTTGTTTAAGTTTTGTTCGAAGTCCATTGTATAACACATTCATCAATATTTCCTCTTGTGTTCCTGTCAATGCCTTTAATTCCACGGCTTGTGAGAATATATCTTCACATCGAGCAGCGTATACTGATATTGTTTCATTTGGTCCTTGAGTACAGGCGTAAAATTTTCTCAGAATAGATTCTCCTGTCTCCAACATGGAATATGTAGCTTTAAATTTCTTTAGTACGTCAGTTAATGATGCATGAATTCCTATTCGCCGTAAAATATTTGCAGCCTCCCCTTTACATGATCTTCTAATTCCATTCAGAATTTGTTGTTCAGAGTACATGCCTTCAATCATTAAACAGTTCACTTCATATTGCCATGTGAGGAAGTTGACTTCACCTTTATCACTTTCACCATAAAATATTGATATCCTTGGTACTGAAGTACTCTTAGATTTATCTTTGTCCGAGGCATGATCCATTTCTGTGACATAGAATTTCATGAAATGTTCGAGATCTTCACCTTTTTCAATATTTGTTGGAGCTTTCATTTTCAATCCTTGGAATGCTCCGAGTAATTTCAAGTCTTCATCCGTAATATCCTCTTTCTTAACTGTTTTCGACATTTTGATGAATACTGAATAAACACACTTCTATGTTCTTAAAACTGTATTCAACTAAGAACTGTCACTATAAATTTGACTTTTCCACAATTAAAAAGTTCAAATATATCTAAGAACCATTTCTTCCTTTTGTAAAATTTCAACAATGTTCAGTTAAATTCTTTTTCAAGTATATAAAACTTCCTGGTAATTTCAAAGTTCAAAGTTCATATATTCTTGATGTCTATATCTTTTCAAAGTTGTATTCACAGCATCAAATAAATTAAATTCAATTCTAATTGATGAATACTTTCAACAATTATCTCCCTTTGTTTCAAATCCTTCAGTTGTAGAGAAGTTTTCCTTAAAATTCTATTTCAGATGAATTATCTCCCTTCCGTCATAATCATATTTCTTCCAAGTGGTGAAGTATAATTTCCGATGAATTATCTCCCTTTTGACATATATCTGTTGTTGATCTATATATCTATTAATTCTCTCCTCCGTGAACTAAAGTGTAATCAAATAGTTATCTTTGTCGAGTTGTAATTCAGATTTATGTGTGTTTCCAATTGTAGCTTTGTTATATTCTAAGTGTAGATTCACCGTAGAAATGCTGTATTTTAATTTTCAATTCCTTTACGAAGATTTCAAAAGTATAGGTTGATGTTCCTTTCAAATTTTTTTACAACTGATTAATGTATTTCTTTTCCAGAATTCTTGTAGTGTTGATATACTTATGATGTTCAATTCATGTAAATATTAAATAAATTTCAGTGTTGTTCCTTCAATTCAAATTCAATGTTGTTTCTTCAATTAAATTTCAATGTTGTTCCTTCAATTCAATTTCAATGTTGTTTGTTCAATTCAATTTCAATGTTCTTCCTTCAATTCAATTTCAATAGTGTTCACTGTCCATTTTCATTTTAAAAGTTTTTCTATGTAATTCACTTTCTATATTATAATCTTTCCAGTTCTGTTCAACTTTTTACAATCTCTTATTCACTTCCGTTTATTATTTTCACTATTATTTCACTTTATGTTGATTATCGCAATTTCAAATTCAGACGCGACCTTAATATATTTTCTGAAAAAAAATTACATAGGCATGGTACATGTTATTCAATAATTTACCTCAATCTATGCAACCACCGATCGAAAAATGCAACCCATCATGCCTCAAATGCCAACAATCTCAACACCGAATGTAAAGGGCTCAAAACAGCACCATTCACTTCGTCTGACACCATCTCCTATCAGTAGTCCTTATCGGACACCTCAAAAGAACCTCACTAAATCAAAATCAACTGGTATTTAAAGTTCTGTATCTACAGCAATCTTTGGTCCATCTATAAACAGTGGGATGCTAAAACTTGGAAAAGAGTTGAAAAAGGCTAAGAAAACTGAGAAAAGAGGTGGGCAGAAGGTTTATTACCAAGAATTTAACAGGCAATTTACTATTATTCAACAAACTGGCAAGAAACCTGAACAAAAGCTTCACAAAATTGGACAGTTGAATACGCCAATGAACTATAAAAAATATTACAAAAAGTATTGAAGAGACAGCAGTAAAATCAATCTCATCTTACTCTGATGAAACATTGCCCAAAAAAATCCTGCTTGAAAATGAATTGCCCAATGAAACAAATTGCGCCAAATATGAAGAATCTGAAGCAAAGCAGCAGTATGAAGATCTACAGCGGACCAATGAATTTGATTGTAATAAATACTTGTCAAAATATTTGATGCTTGAAAAATCTACTGATCTGATCTTCCACATTATAAAATGCGACACAGCAAGCCAGTGTGATTTTGACAATAAAACAAAAATTGAATATGCTGAAGAACAATCAAAACAGCTATCATCAGCATATAACAAACTTGAAGCCACAAAAGAAAAATTGAAAACTGCTGTTTTACAACTAAAGAAACAACATGAAAATCATCAGCAGAAAAAAATGAATCTAAAATCTGAAAATGAAAAACTCCAGTCAGCAAACAATGACATCAGAAATAAGCTCTCAGCAAAACATATAACTGAAAACTATGACCTTAATGCCAAAATTCTTACTTTGGAAGAAGAATTTATTATGACCAAACTTAGAAATATCAACCAGTCATTAAAGAAAGAGAACAAGACACTACATGATAAATTGTCTTCAAATCAAAATCAACAGGAAATTAATGACCTACTCCAGACAGAAGTAACTTCTATAAAAGAGACAATTGAAAACCTTGTAACTTCAGTAAATACTGTACAGAATAGAATTCAAAATATGGCGTCAAGTACAGACATATGTCTGCTTCAACATGAGATGTCTTTGCTTAGGAATAATCTAAAAAACAGCCAAACAACTGAAAAGCAACAAGATATTAGACTAAGTGATACCAATCATTCAATGCCAACGCAAAACCAAAAACCAATCAGGAAACAGAAAATGAAGATAGAAATAATAAGAATCAAAAAAGTATAGGAAAAGTACTTATCATAGGGGACTCTGTCACAAAAGGTCTCAATAGACAAAAAATGAGTACAGATAAAGTGTCTGTAAACATCAAATCAAATCGAGGTTCTACAGTGAATGACATAAATAATCTTGTTACAGAACAGAAAACACGTCCAAATACATTAGAATCAGCAGGTATCATCATTGTACATGCAGGAATAAACAATATTTCAAATGCAGATAAACCCTCCAGCATATGTGAAGATTTTACTAAACTGACCGACAAATTGAAAAGTCTAAACAAAAGTGCCAAAATAGCAATTTCCTCTATTCTTCCAAAAAAGAGAGACCTGCTATCAAAAGATAATATTATAGAAACAAACATACAGCTCAATACATTATGCAAAGAGAAAGGATATATCTTCATTGATACCTATAAAGGTTTCACTAGCAATAGTAAAGTTAACCAAAATCTTTTCTATGATGAGGTGCACATAAATGCTGAAGGCTCTAGAACTCTAGGAATGATCCTGAACTCTGAGATCCGAAATCTTCTTGGTTTGGTTGACTCTTCATTGAAAAAACCAGTAAATTTTCGATTTGCCAGCAACAGACAAAGAACAGACCACCAGCATCACTTTCATGGCCAACCTTCACAGGGTTACCAGAAACTTAGGAGTCGATGGCCTCAGAATTACTGGGTACTGCCACCATACTAGGAAATAACACTCCACAGCCAGAAAGTAATATCAATGACACTGCTCATACAATTAATGAAGAACTTGACTAAAATTGAGATCAATAAAAATCCAAATATACAACCATTCTTCAATAAACAAGGATTAAACATTTTTCATTTAAATATCCATTATCTCTACCCTAAATTTGATCAGATGAAAATTTTATTACATTAACACAATGAAATTGATCTACTTTGCTTATGTGAAACATTTTTAAATAGTCATTTCGAAGACAGTGAATACCAACTAAATAATTACAATATGTTTCGAAGAGACAGACAAAGTAATGGTGGAGGCTTAGTTTTATATGTAAATTGTAAATATCATAGTGTTCAAAGGCATGACCTTGATTGTGACATGCTTGAAGCCATCTGGCTTGAAATAAAGTGTTCTAAGCAAAAGCCATTCATATTTGGATATATCTACAGACCTCCATCTTCAAATTGTGCCTGGAATCAGGAATTTGAACAAATTTTAGAGCAAGTATATTCAGAAAACAAAGAGGTTATCATAACTGGTGACTTTAATTATAACATGAAAAATTTAGATTCACTATAAATGCATTTAATTTGACTCAAATGGTTGAGGAACCCACCAGAGTCACCCACCAAACTTCTTCCATCATTGACCATGTCTATACAAATATGCCATGTAACATAGTTGAAATATGTGTTCCCCACATTAACCTTAGTCACCATTATCCAGTCTGCTTCACACGAAAACTGTCATCACAAAAGGACTCAGGACCCACACATAATATGATTAGATACAGAAATGTTACAAATTTTGATGAACAAAATTTTATCAATTCTCTAATAGCACAGCCATGGCCTGTAATTGATATTTTTGATGACATAGATGATTCACTTGAGTACTTTCTCAACCTATATAATGATTCGTTAAATTCACATGCTCCTTTAAAACAAAAAAGGGTAAAACATAAGAATCTACCAGACTGGTTTAATACTGAAATATCCAATGCTATGATGAAAAGAGACCATGCCAAAAGGTCAAGTAATGAAGTTTCCTTCAAATACTGGAGAAATAAAACAAAATCACTTATAGCGGATGCAAAAAAGTCATTTTATACAAACTCAATAAATAATAATCCTAACAACCCTAAAAAGCTATGGAAAAATCTAAAAGACATTTCAGGTAAATCATCCAAATCTCAAACAAACTTTATTGTTGACATATCAGGTAACCCCATACAGGACGCGCACACCACTGCTGAATATTTCAATGATTTTTTTGCTAATGTATTTAAAAAAGCTCCCGAAAATTGTTCTCTACTTTCAAATGAAGACAAAACAACAATTCACGAGTTCACCACTAAACACATAAGTGCAACTTCTTCCTTTCAGATCCCACAAATACAAGAAGAATTTGTCATCAAGCAACTAAAACCCCTTGACTCAAATAAAGCAACAGGTTTAGATGACATAGGAGCAAAAATTTTTAAAATCTCAGCTGAAGTAATAGCAAAACCACTCACGTAAAATATTTAATCAAAGCATTTCTACATCTGTATTCCCTTCACTTTTCAAGAAAGCAAAGATAATTCCAATTTTCAAACAAGAGGGCCATGATGGCCCTGAGGTCGCTCACCTGTATATAGGCCCCCCAACCCCCCCCCCCAAAGTTTGCAGGGCCCAATTTAACCCAAGGGCTTTTATTTGCACAAACTTGGTAGACACCATAAGAAGATGTTTCATGCTAAACATCTAAGCTCTAGCTCATTGGGCTTTTAAAAGAAGATTTTTTTTAAAGTTTTTACTATACACATATAGTTAAAAACAATGACACCCCTGGGGCCGGTTCCAGTTTTGACCCCAGGGCTTTTATTTGAACAAACTCTGTAGACACTTACTAAGAAGATGTTTCATGCTTAATATCTAAAACTCTAGCTATTTGGTTTTTTTTCAAAGAAGATTTTAAGTTTTTGCTTATACACATATAAAAGAAAAATCAATGACCCCCGGGCGGGCAAATTTTGACCCCAGGTCTTTTATTTGAACAACCTTTGTAGACACTCACTAAAAGATGTTTCATGCTTTAATATCTTAACTCTAGCTATTTTGGGTTTTTTCAAAGAAGATTTTTTTAAGTTTTTGCTATACACATATAAGGAAAATCAATGACCCCCGGGGGCGGTGCAAATTTTGACCCCAGGCTTTTATTTGAACAAACTTGGTAGACACCTATTAAAACATGTTTGATGCTAAATATCTTAGCCATAGCTCTTTGAGTTCTTTAAAAGAAGATTTTTTAAAGTTTTTACTATATGCATATAGGGAAAATCAATGACCCCCCCCCCCCGGGGGGGGACCAATTTTGACCCAGGGCCTTTATTTGAACAAACTTGTAGACACTTATTAGAACATGTTTCATGTTAAATATCTTAGCTCTAACTCTTTTGGTTCGTTAAAAGAAGATTTTTTAAGTTTTTTACTATATGCATATAGGGAAAATCAATGACCCCCCGGGGCGGGGCCAATTTTGACCCCAGGCTTTTATTTGAACAAACTTGGTAGAACACCTATTAGAACATGTTTGATGCTCAATATCTTAGCCATAGCTCTTTTGAGTTCTTTAAAAGAAGATTTTTTAAGTTTTTACTATATGCATATAGGGAAAATCAATGATCCCCCGATGCGGGGCCAATTTTTTGACCCAGGGCTTTTATTTAAACAAACTTTTGTAGACACCCATTAGAACATGTTTCATGCTTAAATATCTTAGCTCTAGCTTCTTGGGTTCTTTAAAAAGAAATTTTTAAGTTTTTACTATATGCATATAGGAAAAATTCAATGACCCCCCAGGGCGGGGCCAATTTTGACCCCAGGGCTTTAATTTGAAACAAACTTGGTAGACACTCTCACTAGAAATGTTTCATGCCAAAATATCTAAGCTCTAGCTCTTATGGTTTTTTAAAAGAAGATATTTAAAGTTTTTTCTTCCGGTTGCCATGGCAACCAGAGTTCTGCATGGAATTAAATTCTTTGAACAATTTTTAAAGGTGACCACCAAAGGAACATTCCTGTGAAGTTTGGATGAAATTGGCTTAGTGGTTTATGAGGAGATGTCATTTAAAGTAAAAGTTTACGGACGGACGACGGACGGACGCCGGACGAAAAGCGATCACAAAAGCTCACCCTGTCACTTTGTGACAGGTGAGCTAAAAAGGGAACAAATCTGATACAAATAACTATCGTCCTATCTCGATTCTCCCTGTTCTTTCCAAAGTACTAGAAAAACATGTCAGTAATCACCTTAAAACCTTTCTTGAAACACATTCGTTATTGCATAAGACTCAATCAGGTTTCCGCTCACATCATTCATGTGAAACAGCATTAACATCTATCATTGACACTTGGATTTATGCAATCAATGACAACAAACTAGTAGGCACTGTTTTTCTTGATCTAACTAAGGCATTTGATTTACTTAATCATTCCCTTTTAATTCTAAAAGATGACACAATATCAGTTTGCAGGGGAAACACTTAACTGTTTAAATCTATCTCTCAAACAGAAACACAACAGTCTCAATCCTCTGGCAAATTATCAATGCTAAAGAAAATATCATCTGGAGTCCCTCAGGGTTCTATACTTGGCCCCACTCTATTCATTCTATATATAAATGATTTGCCTTTAAACCTTCCAAATACATCTACTGACATGTTTGCAGATGATACAACTATCACCTCATTTGGATCATCTATTGACTCAGTCTACAGATCACTACAAAATAGCATTGACATCATCTACAACTGGTGTGCAAGAAACTCTATGCTACCAAATCCTCAAAAAACAAAAGCAATGATAATCTCCCCATCAAATATCATTTACAACACCATCAAATCAAGCAATGATTACGTTTTGAAAATGCAGGAAAAATGACATTGAATTTACTAACTCTGAAAAATTGCTGGGAATTCACGTGGATCATAGATTATCATGGAACTGTCAAATTGAACAGCTGATTAAAAATTGCAACTCATTACTGTATCTTCTCCTCTGTATTAAACAGTACCTTAACAAACAAATGAGAATAGTTTTTTATAATGCATACATATTGCCACACCTTGATTACTGCTGCACTATTTGGGGAAATTGTAATGATGAATTACTGAACAGCATATAAATTTCAAAAGAGAGCCGCCCTTATTATACTTGACAAAGACATTGATACACCTTCAGAAATATTGTTTCATGAATTGAATTGGTTAAAAATACATGACCGCATACATTATAAAAAAGCAATTCTTGTTTACAAATCCATTAACAAACTATTGCCACATTATATGTCTGATTTATTTTCACATACAAATCACACAACTCTGAGATCAAACACTCAACAGACACTACATATACCAAAACCTAGATTAGAATTTTGCAGAAAAGCCCTTGCTTACTCTGGACCTAAAATCTGGAACAAACTACCATTACATATCAGGCAATCAAACAGTCTAACACTATTCAAAAAGTCATATTTAACATGGTGGTCCTTTGGTGGAAACCTCTGCTTAGATGCTATACATGTATAAATATTTGTTTTTATATTGGTTGAATATTTTTGTTTTATATGTATGTAAATTTTCAATTTTGTTACCATCCAATTCAATGTTGAATGTATGTATATAATATCAACTCTTTTTTTTTTTTTTTCTTCTTTTTTCAAGGTTGATCTAAAGTATGTCAGTGTTAATGTATAATAATGAAATCTACTTGTGTTATTATTTTATCTTTTATTGATGTATTATATTTTGTAAATTGTTTTGCATATTGTTGAGGCCCACAGGGAAGACTGGGCTTGCCCAACTGTGTTGCCTCATTAAATAAAGTCGTTACTTACTTACTTACTTACTTACTTTGGCTTTATCTGTACTTGACTCAGTAACCCTTAAAACAATTTATGCATATAAATATCCGTATCTGTTTTCTGTAATCTGTAAATCTGTAATCTGCAATCTGTATTCTTATCTGTAAAAAAAAATGGAATCAAATATGTGCTGCAGAACACAGCTATTAGTTTATCAAGGTAACAGATATTAACTTTAATTAATTAATCACCATTTACTTCTAAATCAAATTGTAATCACAGACCACACCAGGTTGGTAGAACCAATCAAAATAAATAATCTAACAAAATCACTGCAAACACCTAACTACCAGTGAAATCCCGCTCGAAATGTAACAACACAATGAACCAACCAACCAAATAAGAGATTGACCGTAAAACAATAATTCGACTTAATTTGCTGAATATATTACACTCAAATATTACGGAGAAAATGAATGGATGATGAAGAATTAAAGAAATAGATATTTGTTAAAGAGAAGATAACTCCATGCAGTAAATACCTCAACCAAGTGCTCTGTTGTGAACTTCTCTTACAGATCTTTACATTTATTCTTACATAAAAAAATATACTCACATTCCTTTATAGCATTAACTAATACATACAATTATTATGTACTGGGTCACCAAATTAATTAATAAATAAATAAAATATCAATTACTTAAAATTCCTATATCTTGACTTGAAGCGAAATCTTATTTGTAATTAATAATTAAGTAACTTAATCTAATCTTGATATTAAAACAAATTCTAGCAAAATATATTCTCTGTTAAGCTTTATCTTTACACAACTTACAAAAGTAATAACATGTATAGTTACAGTATATCTTAAATCTTACTGAATATAATTGCTTAACTTAAAGACTTATAAATCAACAATTACATGATTAATTACATTCAAAATTCTGATAATTAATATGGAATTATCCTTCGAAATGTAAATTATAATTTACTTAAATTATATAAACAAATTATATAAACAGATAAAATATACAAGTATAGACCCAGGTAAATATTTACACTTAAACTCACCAATATACAATACTAACACCTAGGTAATAAGTGATTCACTTGACCAATTTCACACATACAGTCATACAGTTCCACAATGATGCTGCTCCTCTCACAATGATGAAATCTGTCCTCAGATTGATCCACGCAATAACCAATCAATCCACGTTCCAATATCAACGACACTGTACCACGACAATCCACACAACTATACCATGCCAATACACACAACTATACCACGACAATCCACACAACTATAACACGCCAATCCACACCACTGTAGCACGCCAATCCACACCACTTTACCACGACAATCCACACCTCGTATATCAGCAATCACAACGTTGGGCGCCAATCTAGCAGCTGTGCCTCTACAGTCTACGGGCAAAACAACACAATAGGGTTCTTTGCTAGATATTTATTCGGTGTAGTATTTACAATATAAATAACACAAAACAAAATGGGCCTGAAAAGAAAATAAGGCATCATAAATATATTACAACAATATCATTGTACTTTTATTAATATCAAATAAATCAATTTAAATAAGCATCTACATGTACTTATTTAAATGTGATTAATTACCTCCTTTTATATAAACAATTATAAATATTACTTGGTAAATGCCATTATCATCTTTCACTTTAGTAAAAGTACATCTCATTCATTAATCTACTACTATTTACAGTTAACATTACAATATGTATATAACCCTTACAACAATAAAAAATACAAAACATTAATTATATACCTTGTGAAGTGATAAAGTTACCCTCTTCTTATATTAATATATTATACATTCCTCCACAAACAATCACTACAACCCCAAAAAATTTTTTTCCCAGTGTATGTGATTTGTCTGCTACAAGTTAATCGGTTTATATTCATGCAAGGTGTTAAGAATAGGAGAAATAGATATTTTTAGGATCATCCATTACAAATTCTTACACCCAAAATCGCCAAAACAACCTCAAGAATTAGTCCAAGACATTAAAACCTATAAACACTCATAATAGAATTTAAACCATTCAATCTTAAGATTAGATAAAAACCAACTGTAAAAACCAAAAAGAAAAAATTTACCTTGTCCAATTCTCCTCCAAAACTTTATTATATTTAAAATTTAAACTTATCAAAGAGAAAGCAGAAATGACAACCTTTCCTTAACTCTAAAAACTTTTTAAACTATCCACACCAAACCTGGTCATTTTGTGATGCCACAATATAACAATACTCTTCATCTGATTGCGATGAAAACATTTACACCTTCAACTAATTATAAAAAAGGGTTCTAACTTACAATATATTGGGAATGTTGTGAGAAGGGTTCTCACTAGTATTTAAAACCAATGATGCCTGTAAACATTTATAAAGGCACATCATGACCAATAAAAATCTATAAAATATTTTAAAAAATGCATTTTTAAATGTTTAAAAATATTAGCCACTGGCTACAAGTTATCAAAGTGTCCCAGGGGAAACCTTTGAGATGGTCATTTTTCTGCTTTTTCCACCTTCCCTTTAAAAAACCTAAAGTATTTTTTAGAGTATTTAAATCTTTTGGGAAGGGGATCATTTGCAAAAAAACAATTTTACAGCCACATTTTAAAGGGCCCCAAAATGAATTTTACAAACAAAACCAAAACCCCATTTATTTTGGGATTTCACCCCAAAAGTGCAGTTTAAAATTTCCACTGTTTTTCCTTTTTTAGGGCATTATAATTTCATTTGGGAAAAATTTAAAAGGGGGTCAATTATGGGATTTTTATTTTAATTTTCACAATTTTTAAAATGTTTTTAAACTGGATTTAAATTTTGCACATTTTGTAAGTACCCGTTTTTTTTCCCCAAAAATTTCCCAAATTTTTTTTACCCCCCCTTGATTTGACAGTTCTACTTACTCTACACAACTTGATAAAATCCCTTACCAGTCACTTTTTAAAACTCCTTCTTTTGATAAACAAAGTGAAGGGAATGTTTTATGTGCACATTTGGGTAATTCCAACAACATTTTCATTTAAATTTTGAAAATTTTACTTTATAAAAAGGGGCGAGGGGCCACGAGCTTGGAGTTATGTGCGTGGTCCCCTCCGTTGATCCCGCACTTTTATACACCTTGTGTATTTTTAATCTTGCCAAAAACCGTTCGTCCCCAAATTTTTTGCATATTTATTACGACCTGGTCACATGTCTTAACAAAAACTGTTTTCCGCATTTAACAATGTTTAAAAAAAGTCCCTAAAATATCATAAATATTCATAAAGATAACAACGTACGCTTTTCCTTTGGATGTGAGACGACTGGAAATGAGTTTCGGCACTTGTTTGGCCTTTCATGTTTTCATGCCCGAAGAACCAAAAAACCCCGCAGCGGTTTATTTCCCCCTAATCAGTTTACAAGAAACCCCAAATCAAGAAGACTACAGGGAAAGGGCACCGAGGAGTTCGATTGGGAATTTTCTTTTTCCCAGCATTTTCCCGGCTGTAATATCGGGAAACATTTCCAGTCTCATTGAATTCCCGGAAAGAAAGCATTTGGACACTGGTTTAGGAAAATGTAATTTTAAATGAAAGCTTGGGAAGAAAAGGTACGATCTGAAAATTTAACATGCAATTCATTTATTAAAAGGAAATATTATGATAGACTTGATTTACACCAGAAATAAATGGCAATGCGATAACATAAATACCTGAAATTTATAAGGTAGGTCAGTTGGTTTACATTCGAAGCTTGGTATCTTCAGGAAATTGAAAAGCGTTGGAAAAAATTGAATTTTTTAATGATGTTTTTGAAATTCGGTTGAAAAATTTTTCACGTTTAACACTTAAATGTCGCATAAATTTAAATTTAAACAAAAATATTAAAAATTATTTTTTGTAATAGGGTAAAAACTTTTACTTTTTTTATTCAGGGGGGGGAGAAGGGGGAGGTTATAAATCCCAAAAGGGCTGTGGGGAGGGGGGCCCAAAAAAGAACAATTTTGTATTTTAGTTTACCAAAAAAACAATCCAAAAATTTCAAAAACTTTTCACAGGCAGATAACCAGTGCACAGCATTTTTTCAAAGATATATGACTTTCATTTTAAGAAAATAATATTTGCCAATTTCTCCTTCAAAAAATATGACAGCAATTTATTTTCCCCCACCCACCCAAAATCACACCCAAAATATAAACCCAAAATTTGGGGATCTTCATGAAGATGCAGATACTCCAGGAATCCGCCCATTTTCCTTAAAAAAATATCAGTAACACGCCAGTGCAAGTTATGGGCATTTTCAAAATGACCAATAAAGGTCTGTCATACGTTAATTTTTCACAAAATTTATCTTGAAATTTCTTAACTTTTTGGCCGCCAAACTGTCAAAGCTTTTTATTTTTAACTTTTTCACCTCCATTCGGGAGAGTCAGAAATACATACAAAAGCTACCAAAATGCTTGTTTGGGTTAAAAACCCAAAAATACTTCGTCATTTCCTACATTACAAACAAGAAAAATTACAATGACAGAAAATACAAATTATCATATACCTTAATCATTTTCGGGATTGTCCCCTGCCCCCAAATAGCACGAATTTACTTATCTTAACTTTTCAGGAAAAAAAATCAAACTCCTCCAAGTTGATTACCTCCCTTGGCAGAATTCTACGCCGAAAATTAAGGGGGAGATACTGTGTTGGAGTTGGAACAAAATATTTCCCAACAACTTTGAGTGTGAACAATGCACAGTCCTAAGCGCTTAGAGAAAAGAGCGAAAACGGACGATATTAGGATAGAGATGGGTTTATTTGGCGATGGTAGATCTAGCTTGATAATAATTTGGAATAATGGCACACGTTGTTTTTATTTACAATTTAAAATCTGTGATTTAATGGAGAATCTGATAAATTTTGGTATAGTGCTTTGAAAGAATTTTAAAAAAAAAAGATTTTGAAATTTTATTTCCCTTTTATTACTTTTATTATAAATACCATTTATATTTTAATGATAATTTCATGTTTTTATCTCCATTTATCCTTTCAAAAATAACTTGCTTCGAGATTTAAATTATTGCAAAAATTGGTTAAGGTAGTAAGATCTAGTTAGGACTTTTTAACGTCTTCATTCTTAAATTTATTCTTTAACGTGCATACAGTATATGTAGGACCACCGCGGACGAATATAGAAAAGTTAAACCTGGGGAAAAAAAAAAAGCATTAAAAGTTAAAATAAACACTGAGGCATTAGCAGTTGTAAATTTAATCTATTAGAGAAACGAAGTTTTTAATTTTAAACTTACTTACATTTTATAGCGAGTCACGAGCTGGGCCCGAAGGGGCCTGCTCGCTCAAAGCGAGCTTTACGGAACGCGAGTAAACCGCTAAGTGATGGTTTGAAAACTTTTCCAAGTACCGGGAATTGAACAATCGCAAAACCTTTCGAATTTTAAAATAACGATAAAAACTGAGGGAATTCTTACTGAAAAACGGAATGTGTAGACTGGCACCCCGCACGTCTATGGGAACCCCATAATTGGACAGGGAACCAGAATAAACGAAAGCTGTTGTATAAAAAATTGAAAACGAAAGGCCGCCATTTTGTTTGAAAAATTGATTTAAATAAAAACAAATTTTGTTCAATTTTGTTGTGAAAACTATCTTAGAATGAAAAGGAAAAATGGTTTAACTAAGAAAAATGAATCCGAAACAATATCTTTTTTTCAGTCGTTAACGGCTTGTACAGACGTTTAAAATTTATAGTTTACGGGACGCACAATTGTTAGCGCTCAAACAGCACGTGGAAAAACCAAAAAAAATTTCAAGTTACGCTTATTTTTAAATGTCGCAAACGTTTTTAAGTTTTACATTTATTTCCACTTTTAAATAATCTTTTATTTCGCTTGAAAAATTATGAGTGAAATAAAAATAATAAAGTTTTATCAACATTTTTCAAAAATCATTTCACGACAGGGGCGGTGGGCACCATATTTAACCGTACGTGTGACCTTACACCGCACTCTTACCTGCATTTGAAAAATAGAAAAATGACGATTAAATTTCATACGTTATTCACGTAAAAAAGTACATTCGAGGCTCGCTTTTGAGGCTTTGCCTTTTTCAATTATTTACATTTTTATTTTGCTGAAACAAACATTATAATCTTGTATGAAACGTTCTATAATG